>NW_026867701.1:1806479-1956816 GCF_020745735.1 Hemiscyllium ocellatum | reverse complement strand
CACACCCCACCCCTCCAGCCATAACAAGGACAGAACGCCCCTGGGGCTCACCTTCCACCCTATAAACCTTCGCATAACCCAAATCATCCACCTCCAAAAAGACCCCACACCAGGGATATATTTTCCCTCCCCACCCCTTCCCACCTTCTGCAAAGACCGTTCCCTCCTTGACTACCTGGTCAGTTCAACGCCCCCTACAACCCACCCTCCATCCTGGCACTTTCCCCTGCCACCACAGGAACTATAAAACCTGTGCCCACACCTCCTCCCTCATCTCTAACCAAGGCCCTAAAGGAGCCTTCCACATACATCAAAGTTTTACCTGCACATCCAGTAATTTTATTTATTGTATCCGTTGCTCCCGATGTGGTCTCCTCTACACTGGAGACTGGGGGCGCCTCCTAGCAGAGCGCTTCAGGCAGAACATCTCCGGGACAAACCCGCGAAGCAACCACACCGCCCCGTGGTCCAACATTTCAACTCCCCTCCCACTCTGCCGAGGACATGGAGGTCTTGGCCTCCTTCACCGCCGCTCCCTCACCACCAGATGCCTGGAGGAAGAAACGCCTCATCTTCCACCCAGAACACTTCAACCCAGGGTATCAATGTGGACTTCAACAGTTTCCTCATTTCCCTTCCCCCACCTCACCCTAGTTCAAACTTCCAGCTCAGCACTGTCCCCATGACTTGTCCGGACTTGCCCTACCTGCCTGTCTTCTTTCCCACCTATCCACTCCACCCTCTCCTCCCTGACCTGTCACCTTCATCCTCTCCCCCACTCACCCATTGGACTCTATGCTCCTTTCTCCCCACCCTCCTCTCGCTTATCTCTCCATGCTTCAGGCTCACTGCCTTTATTCCTGATGAAGGGCTTTTGCCTGAAACGTCGATTTCTCTGCACTTTGGATGCTGCATGAACTGCTGTGCTCTCTCCCAGCACCACTGACCCGAATCATGGTTCCAGCATCTGCAGTCATTGTTGTTAGCTCCCATCACATGACCCAACATCTCAGCACAAGCAGGACACACTGCGCATGCTCCAGCCAACAGTGACCCGGGTGATTGACGTCAGAACCGGACCAATGAAAGGACGGTGGGCGGAGCCGGAGGTTGATCCTCCAACCAATCACAGTGAATGAAGGGCGTGCTAAAGTAAACCATGTGATGAAGGGCTTATGCTCGAACGTCGAATTCTCTATTCCTGAATGCTAGCCTGGCCTGCTGTGCTTTGACCAGCAACACATTTGCAGCTGTGATCTCCACATCTGCAGACCTCATTTTTTACATGTGATCACCCTCGCGCCCGACGCAGAGTCGCTGTAATGAAACTCGGGAAGTTATGGAAAGAAAGGATACGGTAAGGAAAGAAATAAACAGGGAAACGGGACAAAAACTGTGTTGCTATGAGCGGAGAGGTTTTTACAAACAAACTGTGCATGTCGGAAAACCCAAATTTGAATGTCCCAGTCCCGTGTTTGCAGTAAATGGGGAATTGCCTCAGCGGCTGCAGGGCTGAGTGAGCGCCGCCATCTTTATTCGGGACAATGATTCACTGGACACGTTCGGAGCCGCCATCTTTGTAGGGGGCAAGGTGCAGCCAGGCGCATGTGCAGCCTTTCTCTGGTACAGAGTCATTGTGATGACAGCAGCCAATCCTGCTCTGATTCACCTCTGGGCCCCCTCAGACCACTTTGTCAATGTCTGGCTTCTTCTCAGTCTTGAACCATGGGTATATTTTTGTCTGTCTGGTACTGTATTATTACTTTTATTGACACTGTGTAAATGAGGTTTTCACTGTGGTCCCAGCCCCTGACCATGTGCTGCTCTATATCAGGTGACTTTTCTCTTCAATATTTTTTGACAGTCAAGAATTCTTTTTTCAATAAACAAGTGTATTTTCCTTCCATTTCTGACTATCAAGTTCTGAACCATTTTCATTCCCTGTAATTCATTTTGCACTCCCTGAAACATCAACTGTGTATCCCTTCCACAGATCCCAGTGATTAATGCCAAAGCCCTGTTGCCTGGGGATAGGGTGATGCTTGACTTTCTTGTACAGCTGCAGTTTGTGTGGTGAAGGTGCTCCCACAATGTGGTTGGGTAAGAGACATTACAGATTATTCATTACAGCCACAGTGATGATTTGAAGATAATGTCCAAATCAAGAACGTTTGTAGTTTTATTATCATGCTTTCACAAAAATATTATTGAGAACTTTAGATATGAGGCCAGAGATGGAGATATTTGGTCAGGTAACCCAAAGGGTTGCCAATAAGTAGGTTTTGAGGGATGTCTTAAAAGTGGAAAGCTGACCTTTGAGGTTTTGTTTGCAAATGCCAGACCATGGTGTTTTAGGAACTGTAGAATCAGCGAAACAATTGAAATAATGAATTAACAAATCATTGGGAGTCTCGAAGAAAATGGGTTGTCGAGGTCTCAAAGGATGTGTGGCGCAGGGAGCTAGGGATGATCACAGCCAGGAATTATATGTAGAGTGAGTTTTCTAAATTGTTGTTGCTTATGAATAGGAGCCTTTTGGTGGATCAACATGTTTTGGGAGAAGTGAGCACAGTTTTCAATTTTTCTTGAGATTACAGGGAGGTTGAATTTGAGAGGTTGGCTCGGAGTGTGTTTGGATAATGAAGTCTGGAGATAACACAACATGGATGAAAGTATATGAGCTGAGACAAGGGTAGAATCAGCTAGAAATAGTAGTCTTGGAGTGGGACTGGGCTGTCACTCTCACCTCACCTCTGGGATTCAGCTGGTTGTCAGGTTGTGAATCAGGCGGTAATACAATCGGGAGCTGAGTGGCCCTGGTGGAGCCTAAAATGAGTGTCGCTCAGCTGGCTGTTGCTGAGCAACTGCTGCTTGATAGCCCTGATGATGACCTCTCCCATCACTTTACTGCTGATCGACTTGGACTGATGGAGGGAAATTGCCTGGATTGGATTTGCCCTGTGTTTTTATTTGAACATCCCTGGGCAACGTTCCACATTGTTGGTAGATGCCAGTGCTGGAGGGTACATGGCTTGGTGCGTAGCAAGTTCTGGAGCACAAGCTATCAGTATTATTGCCAGAATGTTAGCAGGACCCAAAGCCTTTACACGACTTAACCATTTTGTTAATATTATTCAAACTAAATAGAACTGGCTTAAAACTCACATCTGTGACGTTAGGAACCACTGGAAAAGGCTGAGATGGATCATCCCACTTTGCATCTGGCTGAAGATTGCTGCATATGCTGTCATCTTATCTTTTGCATGGATGTGTGAAACCCCTCCATCAGTAAGGGTGGGGATATCTGTAGTGCTTCCTGCAACTAGTTGTTTAATTGTCCATTACCATTCACAACTGGGTATGGCACAACTGCAGAGCTCTGATATGACCCATTGATTGTGGGATCACTTAGCTCTGTTGCTTGCTGTTGATGCTGTTTGATATGCAGACAGTCCTATTTGGTAGCTTCACCAGGTTGGCACTTCATTTTTAGGTATGCCTGGTGCTGCTCATGGCATGCCCTCCTTTCCTGTCCATTGTGATGGGTGAGTGCGCGATGTACAAACCCATGAGATTACAGACTGTGCTGGAGTACAGTTCTGCTGCTGTTTTATCCCACAGTGCCTCAGAGAGATCCAGATTGAGTTCCTACATCTGTCCCATTTAGCACGGTGATAGTAGCACACAGCACAAGGGAGGATTTCTCAACTTTAAGGCGAGGCTTTGTCTCCAAAAGGACTGTGGGATGGTCGCTCTTACCGATACTGTCATGGAAAGATGCATTTGCAGCTGATAGATTCATAACGATAAAGTGTAGTATCTTTTTCCCTCTTGCTGGTTCCCTCACCAGCTGCTGCAAACCCCATTTGAACAGTTATGTCCTTGAGGACTGAGACAGCTCAGTCTGAGCTACTCTCTCAGCTACTGAGTTAGACTCACCTTCCCAGAAGTCCTTCGCTCCTACCTCGCACCTTTAATATTCCATGTCTTTTTTTCACTGGAGACGGATGTGGAAGCTAGAGAGTTTGGAGAAATGAATAGTGATAACTTGAAAAGTGTCTGTTACAGAGGAGGAGTTTCAGGATGTCTTAAAGGTGGATAAAGCCTTGGGACCTGATCAGGTGTATTCCAGAAATTTGTGGGAAGATCGGGAAGTGATTGCTGGGCCCCTCCCTGACATATTGGTATTATCGTCCGTGACAGGTGTGGTGCTGGAAGACGGGTGCCATTCTTGCTTTTTAAAAATAGCTAGTAACAAAAGGCCAAGGAACACGAGAACAGTGAGCCTGAAGTCAGTGGCAGGCAAGTTGTTGGAAGGGATTCTGAGGGACAGGATTTACATGTATTTGGAAAGACAAGGAATGATTCGAGAGTCAGCACGGCTTTGTGCGTGGGAAATTGTTGGTCTAACCTGATTGAGTTTTATTTTGAAGAAGTGCGAGGAAGATTGATGAAGACAGGCTGTGGTCATTGTACATATGGGCATTGAACAAGGTTCCACAGAGCAGACTGGTTAACAAGGTTAGATAACATGGAATGCAGGGAGAACTATCTATTTGGATACAAAACAGGCTTGAAGGTAGGAGACAGTGGGTGGTGATGAAGGGTTGCTTTGTGGACTGGAAGTCTCTGAAAAGCAGTGTGCTGCAGGAATGGATATTGGGTCCTTAAATAAATGACTTTGATGTGAATATATGAGGTAGATTTACAGAAAATACAAAATTGTAGGTGCAGTGGACAGTGAAGAAGGTTAGTTCAGAATACAACAGGATCTTGATCAGATGGGCCATTCGAGTGAGGAATGGCAGATGGAGTTCAATTTAGACAAATGTGAGCTGCTGCATTTTGGTAAGGCAAACCAGGACAGGACTTAATGTATTTAATGGTAAGTTCCTGGGGAGTGTTGCTGAAAAAAGAGGTACATTGTTCCTTGAATGTAGAGTCGCAGGTCGGCAGGTAGTGAAGGTGGTGTTTGGTATGCTTATATTTATTGGTCAATTGGCATTGAATACAGAAGCTGGGACGTTATATTGTGGCTGGATAGGACATTTGACAATGAGAACCTTTTTCCACGTATGGAGTCAGCTATTACGAGGGGGCATAGCTTTAAATTAAGGGGAGGTAGGTATAGGACTGATGTTAGGGGTAGATTCTTTACTCAGCGAGTCGTGAGTTCATGGAATGCCCTGCCAGTAGCAGTGGTGGACTCTCCCTTTTTATGGGCATTTAAACGGGCATTGGATAGGCAAATGGAGGATAGTGGGCTCGTGTAGGTTAGGTGGGCTTGGGTCCGCGCAACATCGAGGGACAAAGGGCCTGTACTGCGCTGTATTTTTCTATGTTCCTTGTTCTATGATAAAGCCATTTCAGGATTTCCGTTTTCAGTTAGAATGTTCCTGTTCTGAGAAGGATGTTGTGAAACTTGAAATGGTTCAGACAAGATTTACAAAGATTTGCTACAGTCGGAGGATTTGGGCTACACAGAGAGGCTAAATAGGCTGGGGTTAAATTCCTTTGAGAATCAAAGAATGAGAGGTGACGTTTGGGAGATTTATAAAATCACGAGGGGCGTTGATATGGTGAACAGCTGGGGTCTTTTTTTCCCCCAGGTTACGTGAGTCCAAAACAAGATCATGTGGGTTTAAGTTGAGAGGGCAAAGATTTAAAAGGGATCAAAGGGGCTACGTTTTCAAGCTGAGTGTGGTGTGTGAATGGAATGAGCTCCCAGATTAAGTAGTGGAGACTGATACAATTACAACATTTAAAAGGCATCTGATTGTGTACGTGATTAGGAAGGGTTTTGAGGAATTCAGACCAATAGCTGGCAAGTGGGACTCCGTTAGTTTAGGATTCCTAGTTGGCATGGGCGAATTGGTCCATTGTTTCTGAGCTGTACATCTCAGCACAGATAATTCTTGGATCTGAGAAGGTTAAGCAGTGATTTCGACAAGGGGGAGATTTGTTTCTAGGATATTTTAATTTGCAGAGAGAGGGGAATTGTTAACAATGTCACAACATGAGTAACTACTTTAAGTTAAATGGAAAATAATGTGAATATGTGACCTATGTTTTACTGAGGACATTCTGAGCATCTGGAACAGTCTGAATAGCGGGTGGACACAGATTCAGCAGGTGTTCTCAAACAGATTTGCAATTTTACTTCTTACAGAAAGACTGGGAGTCTGTGGGTAAATGCGAGGGGAGTTGGGACGGATTTGCAGCATCTCCAGAGGGAGAGCACACAGCCCCAATGGGCTGAATAGCCCCCAGCCCCTGTGCTCTGTGATACTGCCCCATTCACTGTGAAGTATGAATCTCATCCCAAGGCAGAGAGAGCGAGGAGCCCACCACTCACCTCACAATGGGGGATGGCTTGATTGACGGCAGCTCCAGACCAATGGGAGGTGAGTCTGTGTGGTCCTGCAGCCAATGGGAGTGAATGAGGGGTGTGGCCAGCAAGACGACACCTGTCCATGAGCTGTGCAGGTGTAGTGTCACTGGGTGGGGGTGGGAGAGACAGCAGGGACTGGGACAGAGGCTGTTGGACCTGAATTACAAACTCCCGGTAAATTAAAACCAAAAGAACTGCAGATACTGTAAATCAGAAACAACAACCAGGAGGGTCTGGAGAAGCTCAGCAGGTCTGGCAGCATCTGTGACGAGAGATCAGAGTTAACGTTTCAGATCCGGTGTCCCATCCTCACAGCTGATGTTACTGTGAGAACAAATGTTGGTTTATATGCAGAAGGTAGGGTTTGGGGAGGATGTAAGGAGTAAAGGATAGGTAGGGATAGAGCGAGAAGAACGGTTGGATAAAGGAGTAGATAACTATCTGGCTGGGGGAGGGTGATTAGCTGTTAATGGAGACTGTTAGTGGCTAACCATAGGTAGTGTGTAATGACAGGCTGTGAGACCAAGGCCTAGTGTGTGGGGTAGGGGGCTAGGACATGGGGTTGTTAAGCTATGGTTAGACACTAACTGTCTCAGTTGTAAGCTGTTCCCCACATACATCACTCCACGATTGGAGCTGCAGATGGGCGGCACAGTGGTTAGCACTATTATATCACAGCGCCAGAGACCTGCGTTCAATTCCCACTTCAGGTGGGTGTGGTCGGTGTGGAGTTAGCACATTCTCCCCGTGTCTGTGTGGGTTTCATCCGGGTGCTCCGGTTTCCTCCCACAGTCCAAAAGTGTGCAGATTAGGTGAATTGGCCATGCTAAATTGCCCGTAGTGTTAGATGTAGGGGATTGGGTATGAGTGGGTTGCTCTTAGAGGGTTGGTGTGGGCTTGTTGGGCCAAAGGGCCTGTTTCCACACTGTAAGTAATCTAATCTTTAAAAAAACTCTTGAATATCTTTCCTAATCCCCTCTGTCCTCCTTAAATATGTATTTTTAAGTTTTTCTCTTTAATCAATGTTTCCAGCATTCGTGAAACTCTTTAGGAGAATTGTCAGTGTGAAAGGCTCCATACAATGCAGGTAGTTGTTGTTAATGTCTGACATCAGGAAAAACGGGAATGAACCCTCACTCTTATACCTCTTATAAGAAGATGGGGATGGGACTGGAAGACCAGGCAGTGCCTGTCGGTCCTCCAACCAATCAGAGTGAATGAGGGGCGTGGCTATAAGCAACTACGTGATCAGCTTCACTGGCAGCACAGTGTGTGTTGTGACCAAGGCATTGGGAATGTGTGAAGGTGCAGGGCAGGGTTAAGGAAAGACATATTGACCAGAAAGGGAAGGAAATTTTAATGGAACGTGCTGAGACATTTTACAGAACTTAGTGCACATCAGAAAACACAAATTTGAAAATTCCAGGACCGTGTTTGTGGCAAACGGGAAAATGCTTCAAATGGTGAATGGTGCGAGTGAGCGCCGCCATCTTTATTGGGGTCAGTGATTCATGGGACATGAGTGTGGCAGCCAACTTTGTGAGGGGCAAGCTGCAGGGGGACAAATGCGCAGCTTTGCCTGGCAGGGAGTGATAGGGCAGGGTTTACAGAGTGTCAGTCTCAGGGTGTTTTCAATGTCAGAGTGTGATGCTGGAAAAGCACAGCCGGTCAAGCAATAGCCAATCGGTGGGAAGGAAGATGGACAAGAATGTGGTGCCGAGTTGGAAGGCTGGATCTGGGATAAGGTGGGGGGAGTGGAAATGAGGAAACTGGTGAAATCCACATTGATCCCATGTGGTTGGAGTATCCGAACACACAAGATGAGGCGTTCTTCCTCCAGGCATCAGATGCCTGGGATTTGACGGTGGAAGTGGCCCAGGCCCTGCATGTCCTTGGTGGAGCGGGAAGGGGAGTTAAAGTATTGGGAAACAGGGTGTTTGGGTTGTTCAGTGTTTTACTGTTACTTTCACAGACCGTTTTGTGAGTTAATTTTCCTCTGCTGCCCAACCCCTGACAACGTGCTGCTCTCTAAACGGACTGAATTTTCCACAATCACTTTGCCAGTGAATAATTCCTTTTTACAACAAAAGAATGCATTTTCCTTCCATTTTCTGACTATCAAATTCTGCAACATTTTCATTCCCTGAAATATCAACTGTGTTTCTCCTTCCACTGATCCCAGTGATTAATGTCAAAGCCCCATTGCCTGTGGAGAGGGTGATGTTTGACTTCCTTGTACAGCTGCAGTTTGTGTGGTGAAGGTGCTCCCACAATATGATTGGGTAAGAGATGTTACAGATTATTCACTCAGCGACAGAAAAAAGTTGAAAATGTATGTGCAAATCAACAACAGTTCGTATTTTTATCATTTTTATAATTTCACAGAAATACTATTGATAATTTCTGACATTAGGCAACAGATGGGTATATTAGGTCAGGTGATCAAAAGAATTGCCAAATAAGCAGGTTTTCAGGAATACCTTAAAGGAGAAAAACAGATATGAAAGGGTTAGGATAGGAATTCCAGACCGTGTTGCCTTGGCAACAGTAGAAACAGCCAATCCGGTGAAGCAATGAATAAACACATCGTTGGGAATCTGAAAGAAAGTGAGTTGTAGGGGTCTCACAGGTTGTGTGGTGCAGGGAGACAGGGATGTTCACAGCCAGGAATTACATCAAGGGTGAGAATTTGAAGTTGCTTGTAAACGGGAGCCTTTTGTTGGATCAACACGTTATAGAGCAAGCAAACACTTGGGCAGTAGAGTTTAAGATATTCTTGAGATTATATGTAAGTTGAATGTGGGAGGCTGGCCAGGAGTGTGTTTGGATAATGAAGTCTGGAGATAACACAGGGATGGTCAAGTATTTCAGTAAATGAGCTGAGACTAGGGTGGGGTTGGGTAATCTCACGAATGGAGAAATAGAATGAAGAGTCAGGCTCCTCCTCCTCATCATCATCACTCCCCCTCACCAATTCACAGATATTGTTCCTTGTTCTGTCTGTCTTTTCTGGTTATGTCCTGCTCACCCATTCTGCTACTAACTAATATTTTACTTTAAGGTTGTTGGAAAATCCTTCTCCATCTCCACTCTCCCTTTCCTTTCTGAATTCCTTGTATTTGGTGTAACTCAAAGATCTATCCTTGGTCCCTTCAGTTTCTCACCTACATACTGCCAGGAGGTGACATCGTCCAAAACCACTGTTAGGTTTCACATGTACACTGACCATGTCCAGCTCTACCTCCCCATCATCCCTCTCCATTACTCTGTTATCAAACTGCTTGCCACACTCCCACTACTCGATTAGCTGCAATTTCCTCCAATGAAACATTTCAATGGTTCAACCCATTGCCTTCAGTTGCTATTACAAATTCCTTTCCCTTACTGCAGAGCCCCCCTCTCTCACTGGGAACTGAGGCAGAACTACACTCTTCACAATATTGCTCTGCTATTCTGACCCCAAGGTGACCTTCTGCTCAGACATCTACACAATCACAAGCACCAGGAATTCTAATCTGTAAAATTTTGCTTGTCTCCCCCTCGCCCGTAGGAAGCCTATATGTTTGAAAGAGTTCACTTCTCATTCTTCCCAAATCGAGTGAGTAGAGTCCCGACTTCTTCAGCCTTTTCTTCAAAGAGAATCCCTTCAAACCAAGGATCATCCCAGTCAATCTTCTCTGAATGCCGCCGATGAAGTGATGTATTACCTTAAATAAAGGGAGCAAAACTTCTCTCATTACTCCAGATGTGGTCTCACTCGCACTTTATAAAGTTGTTCTCAGGTATATACTTCACACTCTTATACTGCAAATCCCTTGAAATCAGGAGCAATATTCCATTCCCCTTCCTGATGACCTGGTGTAACTTTGTGCTAGCTTGCTTTGTTTCCTGCACATTTACCTCTTGGTCCCTTTGTGGTGCAGCTTTCTACAGTTTCCACCAATTAAATAGTCCTCTGTTCTTTTTATTATCTCCTCCAAAATGAACAACTTCACATTTTCCCAAGTGATACTCCATTTGCCAACTTGTTGCCCGCTTCTCCAATGGATCCCTCTGTGTAAACTGTTTATAATCCTTTTGGAACTTTACTGTTATGCCTTTCCTAGGAGATTTTCCCCATCATTCTTCTAAACTTTTCCTGGGAACACTGGGCAGTGGGAAGCATACAGAGTTGCTGTCTTTTACGGGATACTCTATGGAATGACTGGGAGGAGCTTGCTGCCTATTTGGTCAGAATGGAGAGATCTTGCCCCTGAAGCTGCATGAGCCTTTCACCCCCCTCCCCCATGTCTTATTGATGAGGCACAGCGGCAGCACAGAAGGAAAGAAGAAGCAGCAAATCCTGCTCTCCACATCTCACTAAAACTTGGAACATTCTCTCCCATGTGTCAAAGATCTGCCCTGTTCAGTCACATGAAGTACCAAGATGGAAACTGATAGAAACCCACATGCATTTCCCCCTGAACTGACTGCTGACCTCCACAAGGGGTAATGTGTCCAGTCATCCTGGGCCAGGAGGAGGGGAAGGTGCGGGTTTCTAACCTGATCTGACAGTGACGGATTTTATAAACTTGTATTACAGGTGGACATTCAGATGGTAACCTCAGTATTTGTAACACAAAACTCTGACAGAATTACTCAATTCATCAGGACCTGGATATTTGCATTTAGTTGTGAGTATTGTGTTCCAGCTCATTCCTATTTGATGCATAAAAGTTCTCCTTTCAATCAAACCATCCTGTCAATAGATCTCCCCCAAGTCTTTCATATATGTCTTGTCAACAGTTTATGATGAGCTGATGAGTGTAAGGTTGATTATTCTAATGTATAATTTCTGTGAACCCCTCTGTCACAGGGCAGCCACAATTTCCTCTGCTACAAGGAGAACAACCTCAGTTTCCCCAAACCCCTGATTCCCCAATGTCTGTTTGCTCTCTATAAGGTACACATCAGGATTGTGTTGGAACATTCTCCACTTGCCTGCATCAGTACAGCCCCCAACAATATTAAAGAAAGTGAACATCCTCCAGGACAAAGCACTGTGCCTGAGTGGTGTCCCATCCACCACCTTCAGCATTGCCTCTCCCCACCCCCGCGGTACAGTGGCTTCACTGTGTAAAAGGGAAAGGCAGCATTGTCCTCCCAGACCATAGGGCTGCTCTCTCATTAGGGAGAAATGTCTGGTGGTGGGTTTAACCTGAAGGTTACCCAGCTCAGGCAAGGGGAGAGGTTAGAAAGGAGAGTCCATCTATTGTAGATGGATATTCTTGATCTGTACCATTAACACCCATGTTCCTGCAACTAAAATCCCCCATGCCTTGAACCATCCTGGTAAATCTCCTGTGCCCCCTCACAGGGACCCTGCCATCCTTCCCAATGTGTGGGCCACCTCTGGTTTGCACAGACCCAGCTGCTCTGTGTTCCTGTGGGTGATGTCATTATAGAACAACAGTTGCACTAAACCTCACTGTCTGTAAGGGTGGGAGACACAAATCCCGAAAACATTTAAGATGTATTTAGTGTGCACTTGTGATGCCATGATAGAGGAGACTTTTCCACAAGTACTGGAAAATAGATCAGGATAGATCGGTGGTAGTTTCCTTTCTCACAGATGGATCACCAGAGTATTTTTCTGTTCTGTATACAGCTGAGATGTTTATGACAGGAATATGACAGGCTCCATTGGACATCAGGTCAGAAAAGGTGATACTAGAATAGATGACACATGGTTGGTCGATGTTTTTGGGAGGTAAGTGAGACGGAGAGTTTTAAGATGAAATTCAGAAGCTCAGCTCAGGAATCAGAAAGGGCCATCATCAAGTGAGAAATAAAAATTGGGTGTCCTGGAGGCTGGAAATAAAGAAAGGCACATATCGCAAAGTTTTCAGAGAGGGGAGGGGATTAGAGATAGGGAGGATAATAAATCTGGAGGGCATGAAAGTTGGAAAGTATTCTGAGGATGGAGGATGTTACAAAGATAGATATTTATGATAGAAATTTTTGGGGTTTGAGGCTGGAGAGGAATTATTGAGATATGGAAGAGTTGTAAGGCTGGATGAGGTGGCATTGACAGGGAGAGTTCCGAGCACACAGGAATTTACAGAGGTAGGAGCGTTAGAGTCATAAAGTTATACAGCACTGACACAGACCCTGTGGTCCAACCAGTCCGTGTTGACCATAATTTTGATCTGAACTAATCGCATTTGCCTCCACTTGGTCCAAATCCATCCTAGCATTCCCGATCGATATACGGGTCCAAATGTTTTTTCCTCTTTAGAATCCCATTCCCCTACCCTTTTTACTCTACATATACCCCTGACTAATTCACTAAACCCAATCATCCCTGAACACGATGGGCAATTTAGCACGGCCAGTTCACCTACCTTGTATATCTGTGGCTTGTGGGAAGAAATGGGAGCACCTGGAGGAACACACGCTGACATGGGGAGGAATATCCAAACTCCACATGGACAGCCACCCAATGCAGGAATTGAACCTGTGTCCCTGGTGCTGTGAGGCAGCCCTGCTAGCCATTGAGCCACTGTGCTACCCTGAAATTGTAATTGTATTCACAGCTTCCACATCCTCTGCAAGTATATTCCACACGTGAACCACTCTCTATGCAAAAACAAAAAAAAAAATCCCAAACGTCGTTTTAAAGCTTTCCTGCTCTCACTTCAAAATGTATATGCCCAGTCTTGAATCGCAACCCCTCCTGGAAAGGGCACCTGCTGTTCACATTACTGATAGTCTTCAGCATTTTCTAAATCTCTAATAAGGTCACCCCTCAGCCTTCTACGCTCCAGTGAAAGAAGTCCCAGCCTATCCAGACTCTGCTTAAAATTCAAACCATCCATTCCCATTAACCTACTGGTAAAACTCTTCTGAACTCGCTCCAGTTTAATAATATCCTTCCCATGACAGCACAACTAGAACTGGGCACAGTATTCCAGAAGAGGCTTCCCCAACATCCTGTACAACCTCAACATCACGTCCCAACTCCTATACTCTGAGGTCTGAACAATGAAGATAAATGTGCTAAACACCTTTTCAAACACCCTGTCTACATGTGACACATACATCAAACATCTGAACACCGAGGTCTCTTTATTCTATACCACTTCTCATGGCCTGACTTTTAATGAGTGTAACTCATGCCTTTTTTTTAAAATCAAGATGTACCATTTTGTATTTATTCCAATCCAAAACATCCTTCGAGTATAAAGTCAGTAGGAGTATACTGAAGAGGGAAATCAGGAGGGCAAAAAGGGGACAGGATACAGCTTTGGCGAATGGGGTTAAGGATGGGGTTGGAGGGAGAGAGACAAAACCAGTATTTGGCATCATTGTTTACTGTGGAGAAGGACATGGGAGTTATGGAATGTCGGGAAATAGATGGTGACATCTTGACAAATATCCATATTACACAGAAGTTGGTACTGGATACCTTGAAACGCATAAAGGTGGATAAATCCCCAGGATCTGATCAGGTGTACCCTAAAATTCTGTAGGAAGCCAGGGAAGTGATTGCTGAACCCCTTGCTGAGATTTTTGTATTATTGATAGTCACAGCTGAGGAGCCAGGAGACTGGGGGTTGGTTAATGTGGTGCTCCTGTTTAAGGAAGGCGGTTTGGACAATCCCGGGAACTACAGACGCGTGAACCTGACGTCGGTGCTAGACAAGTTGTTAGAGGGTACCCTGAGGGACAGGATTTACATGTATTTAGAAAAGCAAGGACAGATCAAGATTGATGAAATTGATGTGCTGGAAATTGTGGAAAACATTAAGCTTGATAAGTCCCCATGGCCAGACCAGATTTATCCTCGGCTGCTCCAGGAAGCGAGAAAGGAGGTTGCTAAGCTGCTGGCGAGGATATTTGCCGCCTCACTCTACAGGAGTCGTACCGGAGAATTAGAAGGAGGCGAATGTTGTTCCTCTTTTCAAGAAGGGAAATAGGGAAATCGGTGGCAATTACAGACCAGTCCGTCTTACATCTGTTGTCAGCAAAGTTGTGGAAATAATTCTGAGGGATAGAATTTATGACAATTTGTCAAAGCATAGTGTGATTATTGAGTTCTTTGAGGACGTGTCAAGACAGGTCAACGACTGCAGAACAGTGGATCTGTTATAAATGGATTTCAGCAAGGCTTTTGTTCGGGTTCCCAATGGTAGGCTTATCCATAAAGTCAGGAAGTATGGGACACAGGGAGATTTGGGTATCCGGATTCAGAATTGGATGGCTGACAGAAGGCAGAGAGTGGTTGTAGATGGAAAGTATTCTGTCTGGAGGACAGTGTTGAGTGGGGTCCCGCAGAGCTCCGTTCTTGGGTCTCTGTAGGATTTATAAATGACTTGGATGAGGAGGTTGATGGTTAGCTTAGTAAATTTGCCGATGACACAAAGATTGGAAGTGTCGCCGATAGTATAGAGGGCTACTGCAGGCTACAGCGTAACATAGACAGGATGCAGAGCTGGGCTGAGAAATGGCTGGATACATGCGAACTTGAATGCTGAGTATAGGATTAAAGACAGGATTCTTGGCAGTGTGGAGGAACAGAGGGATCTGGGTGTGCAAGTACATAAATCCCTCAAAGTTGCCAACCAAGTGGATAGGGTTGTTAACAAAGCAAATGTTTTTTTGGCTTTCATTAACAGGGAGATAGAGTTTAAGAGCCGTGAGGTTTTGCTACAGCTCTACAAGTCCCAGGTGAGACCACACTTGGAAGTTTGTGTCCAGTCCTGGTCTCAATACTACAGGAAATGTACAGAGGCTTTGGAGAGGGTGCAAACAAGGTTTACCGGCATGCTTCGTGGACTGGAAGGCTTCCTGTATGAAGAAAGTTTGAATAAGCTCGGACTTTTCTCTCTGGAGAAAAAGAGGAAGAGAGGAGACCTGAGAGGTGTACAGAGACTTTTCCCCAGGGCAGGATTATTTGTTTGAGAAGTCATACTATGAAGATATTAGGAGGAAGGTATAAAGGACGCGTCCGAAGTAAGTTTTTTGCAGAGTTGTGAATGCTTGGAATGCGTTACCAGTGGTGGTGGTGGAAGCGAAATCATTGGGGACATTTATGCGACTGCAGGACGTGCACATAGATAGCAGTGAGTTGAGGGGTGTGTAGGTTAAGTTACTCTGTTTTACATTAGGATTAAATCTCGGTATAACATCGTGGACGTAAGGGCCTGTTCTGTGCTGTACTTGTCTATGTTCTATGATTTGGGAGAGTCGGCATGGCTTTGTGTGTGGGCAGTCATGTGTCTCGTACTTGATTGAGCTGTTTTTGAAGAATTAACACAGAGGATTGATGAGGGCAGAGTGGTAGATGTGATCTCTATGGACTTCAGTAAGGCGTTTGGTAAGGTTCCCCATGGGAGACTGGTTAGCAAGATGAGATCTCACAGAATACCGGGAGAACTAGCCATTTGGATACAGAACTGGCTCAAAGTTAGAAGATAGAGGGTGGTGGAGGTAGATTGCTTTTTGGACTGGAGGCCTGTGATCAGTGTAGTTCCACAAGGATCGGTGCTGGGCCCTCTGCTTTTTGTCATTTATATCAATGATTTGGATGTGAACATATGAGATATAGTTAGTAAGTTAGCATTTGAAACTAAAATTGAATGCATAGCAGACAATGGAGTATGTTACCTCGGATTACAATGGGATCTTGATCAGATGGGCAAATGGGCTGAGGAGTGGCAGATGGAGTTTAATTTAGATAAATGTGAGGTGCTGCATTTTGGAAAAGCAAAGCTTAGCAGGACTGATACACATAATGGTCAGGTCCTGGGGAGTGTTGCTGAACAAAGAGACCTTGCAGTGCAGGTTCATAATTCCTCGAAAGTAGAGGTGCAGGTAGATAGTGCACTTGAAGAAGTGTTGAGATGATCACACCAAGAACTACTGATGCTGCCTGGCCTGAACACAATGACCAGAATGGATAAGATGTGGGCATTGCTGGAAGTCAGAGTGTACACAATGTGGACCTGGGGAAGTGCAGCAGGTCAGGCAGTATCAGAGGAGCAGGAAAGTTGATGTTTTGGGTCGGGACTCTTTGTCAGTCCTAATAAATAGTCCTGACCCAGAACGTCTGCTTTCCATCCCCATTGTATTCATGCTGGTCATCCAGCGCCTATTTATTCTGGTCCCACGTTCTGGCACTCAGCGTGTAATCGATATTGTAATGCTTGGTGTGATCATCTCAACACTACTTCCAGGCTGCAATGTTTCCTGCATCTGTCACCATTTCAGATGCTGCCTGACCCGCTGAGGATCTCCAGCACTTTTTGTTTTTATTGTGAATTTCCACCATTTTGCTGAGGCACTTCGAGTCAGAGAGTTATCCAGCACGGAAACAGGCCCTTCAGTCTAACTCGTCCATGTCGACCAGATATCCTAACCTGATCCAGCTCCATTTGGGAGAGTTGGCCTATATCACACATGAACACTTTCTATTCATGTACCCCTCCAGACACCTTTTAAATTTAATTTGACCTGCATTCATCATTCCTATAGCATCTCATTCCATATGCTCACCAACCTCTGAGTGAACCGTTTGGCCCTCAGGTCCATTTGAAACCTTTCCCCTCTCACCTAAAACCCAACGCCCTGCAGTTTTGAACTCCCCGACACTGGGTGGAAACAAAGACCTTGGCTATTCACCCTGTCTGTGCTTCTCCGTAAGGTAACCCGTCAGTCTCTGACGCTCTGGGGAAAAAGCCCCAGCTTAATCAGCCTTTCCCTTTAACTCCACAGTCCTAACTATAGCCTTGCAGATATTTTCTGAAACTCTCCTCATGTTTTGTAAAACAGAGTCACAGAGATGTACAGAATGGAAACAAACCCTCTGTCCTAATTGTCCATGCCAACCAGCTCATTTATGCATGTAGCAAGCAAGTTGTCCCTACGGTCCCCTTGAAGTCTTTCCCCTCTCACTTTAAACCTATGCCCTCTGCTTTTGGACTCCCCTATCCTGGGAATAAAGAAACTGACTAGGAGAAACAACATACACCATGTTGTTGCTCCTCACAATTATATAAAGTTGTATAAAGCCATCCCACAGCATCTCCTGCTCCAGGGAAAATAGTCTCAGCCCCTCCCTATGGTTCAAATGTTCCAATACCGGGAACACCCTTGTAAATCTTTGATCAACTTGTTCAGGTTTCCCAACATCTTTCCTGTAGCAGGGAGACCAGAATGGAAAGCAGTCTGGGGATTCCAAAACTGGCCGAGCTAATATACTGTCCAACCGAACCATGATCTCCCAACTCCTATACTCAATGCACTGCCCAATAACAGCTAGCATACCAAACACCACCTTCACCGACCTGTCTACCTTCGACCCCACTTTCAAGGAATTATCAACCCACTCTGCACAGTGCTTTTGTTCTGGTACACTTCCCAGGAACTTGTCATTATGAGGTTGAGTCCTATTGTTGTAACATTTTTTTCCAAAATCAGGGAGATTAGAATTGAATGTAGTATTCTAAAGCTGGCCTCACCAATGCCCAGTACAGTCACAACTGTAGCTAACTCCTATACTTAGTGACCAAATCCCTACAGTGTGGAAGCAGGCCATTCGGCCCATGAGACTATGCCAACCATCTGAACTTGTGTATTTCCCCTATCCATGCCCCTCATGATTTTGCAAATCTCGATTTTGCAAGCCTCTGACGCTCCAGGTAACACAGCCTATTCAACTTCTCCCGGTAGCTCAAATCCTCTAGTCCTGGCAACATCCTTGAAATTCTTTTCTGACCCCTTTCAAGTTTCACAATATTGTTTTGATAGGAAGGCAACCAGAATTGTATGGATTATTCCAACAGTGGCCTAAGCAATGTCCCGTGCAGCCGCAATATGATCTCCTAACTCCTGTACTCAATGCTTTGACCAATAAAGGAAATCATACCAAATGCTGCCTTCACTATTCTATCTACCTGCGACTCCACTTTCAAGAAGCGATGAATCTGCACTCCGAGGTGTCTTTGTTCAGCAATGCTCCCGAGGACCTTATCATTAAGTGGATAAGTCCCTACTGTAGCACCTCACATTTTTCTAAATTAAACTCCATCTGCCACTCCTCAGCCCATCCGCCCATCTGATCAAGCTCCCATTGTAATCTGAGGTAATCTTTTTCACTGTCTATTACACCTCCAATGTTGGTGTGATCTGCAAACTTACTAACCATACCTCCTATGTTCGCATTCCAGTCATTTATATAAATGACGAAAAGTAGTGGATCAAACAACGATCGTTGTGACACTCCACTGGTCACAGGCCTCAAGTCTGCAAAGCAGCCCTCCACCACTCTGTCTTCTACCTTTGAGTCAGTTCTGTATCCACATGGCTGGTTTCCTCTGTATTCCATGAGACCTAACCTTGCTAACCAGTCTCCCCTGAGGAGCCTTGCGGAACACCTTACTGAAGTCCACGTAGATCATGTCCATCGCTCTGCCCTCATCAATCCTTTGTTACTTCTTCAAAAGACATTCTTCCCTTTGGAAAACGTAACAGTTACAGCACCAGAATAATCGGCCCACCGTGTCTGTGTGGATCATGATGCCATTCCAAACTAATTCCATCTGCCTGTACATGATCCATATCCCTGCCACCCCATGCCTGCTTATGTCTTCCCAAACGCCTCAAAAACATTGTGATTGTTTCTGCTTTTACCATCTCCCAGGAGAGTACATTCTAGTCAACTACCACCTTCTGCTTAAGAAACTTGCCTGACATAACTCCCTTTAAACCTGCACAGATATTGTTGGAAATGCCCAGCAGGTCATGCAGCATCTGTGAAGAAAAATGAGTTAATATTTCGGGACTGGCCCCCCTTCCTCAGAAACGTTAACTCTAATTTCTCTTCACAGATGTTGCTGGACCTGCTGAGCTGTTTCAGAAACTTCTGTTTCTCTTCCTGGTTTACAGCATCTGCAGTTGTTTTGATTTTCATTTCCTTTAAACTGCCCCCTCTCCTCTTAAATGTGTGGCTCTAGAATTTGTCACTTCCACCTTGGAAAAAAATTCACATTATTCACTCTGTCTGTGCCTCTCGGGTTACCCCGCAGCTACTGACTTGCCAAAGACAAAAGTTTTTCCAGCCTCTCCCAATCCAGACAACATCCTGGTAAACCTGTTTTCACCCTCTCCAAAGCCTCCAAATCCCCTTGAAGTCTTTCCCCTCTCATGTTAAACCTATGCTGTCTACTTTTAGATTCCCATACCCTGGGGTAAAAAAGAAACCATGACTAGTCACCCTATCGTTGCTCCTCATAATTTTATGAAATTCTACAATGCCACCTCAAGCGTCCAGTGATCCAGGGAAAATAGCCTCAGCCTATTCAGCCTCTCCCTATGGTTCTAAAATTCCAATCCTGGCAAGACCCTTGTAAATCTTTTCTGAATTCTTTCAAGTTTCCCAATATCCATCCTATAGCAGGGAGACTGGAATTGAAAGCAGTATGGAAATTCCAAAAGTGGCCGAGCCAATAAACTGTACAACCGAAACATGATCTCCCAACTCCTATCCTCAATGTACTGCCCAATAACAGCTAGCATTACAAACATCACCTCACCGACCTGTCTACCTTCAACCCCACTTTCAAGGAACTATCAACCCACACTGCACGGTCTGTTTATTCGTCAACATTTCCCAGGACCTTGTTATTGAGGTTGAGTTTATTGTGGTAACATCTTTCTGAAATCAGGGAGACGAGAATTGAATGTAGTATTCTAAGTATTCTAAGGTCACCCCTCAGTTTTCGACACTCCAGGTAAAACTCCTGGCAACATCCTTGTAATACCTTTCTGACCTATTTCAAGTTTGAGAACATTCTTCTGATCGGAAGACCAGAATTGCATGGAATATTCCAAAAGTTGCCGAATCAATGTCCTGTACAGCCACATTATGACCTCCCAACCCCTATACTAAACACTCTGACCAATAAAGGCAAGCAGACCAACTGCCACCTTCACTATCTTATCTACCTGCGACTTTACTATCAAGGAACTATGAAGCTGCATAACAAGGTCTTTGTTTAGCAGCACTCCCCAGGAACTTACTATTAACTGTACGCGTCCTGCTAAGGTTTGCTTTTCCAAAATGCAACACCACGCATGTTTTTCTCAATTGAACTCCTCAGCCCATTTGCCCACGTGATCCAGATGCCTTGTACTCTGAGGTAATCTAATTCACTGGGGGAGGATTTTGCAGAAAGTTAACAGAACACATTTTATGAAAATTCAGGAATGTTATGGAAAGGGACAAGGATGGGCATGCACTTAGAGTTCTAACTTGCTTCATTTCAGTTCAACCAGATATGATTTTGCCAGTGTGCAGGATGCAGTGTGTGCAGGATGGTTCTCATCAGAGGGTGGAGGTGGGGAATATAAATGAGAGGTTCCAGATTGATTTTTCACCGATGTGATTCCGAGTAGGAAGGAAACCCGAGGACCTGGCGGGAGGATTCACCAACACGCGGGAGGCTCTGAGTCAGAATCATTGATTTGGTTCTTAGTCTGCAGACAAGAGCTAGGTAACTGAATTCAAGGAGAGGAGAGAGATTGTGAAAACTGGGTGTGGAGGAAAGGAGTGAGGAGATTGGTTTGGTCTTCAGTTAACAAGAGAGAGAAATTGTGAGACTGAGATTTAAAGCTTTGGGGGGAACAAGGAAACTACAATTTAATGCTATCATTATCTTATAAAGTTCCATCCTGTATTAACAGTGGTGAGTTGTTTTCTCTGTTGTAGGGTACTGAAAGGGTGGATTTGTGAATGAGAAATTCAAATTGAGCTTCATGTTCAGACCTGATGGTTACTGGATCCGTGCCGACCTGAATATCGTTGGCCTTTTCATCTGGAAGGAAAGGTGTGTATTCTGTCCGTGGACAAGATTTCAAATGTCAGTGTGTCTGGAAAAAATTACTGCGACACAGCCAAGTCCATGTTAGCAAAGTTTGTAGCTTCGAATGGAGGCTGTTTATCAGGATTACCTCCATGGCAATGGCAGTTTAAAAAGTCGAGTTCAATTCAGCACATTGTTTTCACATCGCACCCTTCCCCCACACCGCCCGTGGCTCACTTCAGTACCTGACTGGCGCTTCAGTTTCAGTCGGATTGTCTGTCAAGATTCTGATGTGGAGGAGACGGTGTTGGAGTGGGGTGGACAAAGTTATAAATCTCACAACACCAGTTTATAGTCCAACAGGTTTTATTTGGAAGCACGAGCTTTCCGAGCACGGCGTAATTTTTAACTTTTTCAGGTCTATCTCTATGATGAGAGACTTCTTCAGTTAAGTACTTCAATAAATACTGAGGCCACATATTCCCCTCTAGCAGTATCAACTGCTATTCTGGCCCTCGGGTTAGCTACTCGTCACTTTTTATCCCCAATCCCATCTAGCTTTCTGTTGATCTTTAAAGTTTTTCTAATCTCCTAGTTTCTCGGTGATCATTGCCAATTTGTGTGCCTTCTATTACAATTTGATAGACTCCTTTATATCCTGAGCCACCCATGGCAGATTACTCCTTTATCTACAGTCCTTCTTTTTCACTGATATATACTTTTGCTCAGCACTTTGAAACATTGCTTTGATATTTTCCCACTGGCCGTCAACTACCCCATCGTAAACTCTTTGCTTCCAGTTTACATTAGCCAACTCCTGCCTCATCCTATTGTAGTCTCCTTTGTTTAAGCACAGGATCTTGGGACTGGATTTAATCTTCCCGCTTTCCATCTGTATTCTAAACTCATCCAGACTTATCACTAGTCCTTTATCAGATTACAAGGTGAGGGGACGTTTCCTGGGTGTTTTGGTTTTCATTGTCAGAGATCTTAACTTTGTAATAAAGTACAGGATGGATATTCACAACAGAGTATTCTGGACGGTGTGAATGTACTACACAATCTAAAACCATAAATCACTGTCTCCTCTCAGTTTAAAATTGTAAAACCATTATCTCATACATGCTTCCTCACTATCTAAGTTTGGAACACTAATCCACCTGATTATCCTGCATTTTCCAAAAATCTCCTTGGGTGAATGTGGTGATTTTTGGATTCATTTTTTCCAGTTATTAACGTAAGATGAGCACTGGGCACAGGAGAGGCAGTGTAGCCTTTCGATGATGATTGAGTTAGTTTGGCCAATTCACCTAACCGGCACATATTTGGACTGTTGGAGGAAACTGGAGCACCCAGAGGAAACCCACGCAGACATGGGGAGAACGTGTAAACTCCACACAGTCACCTAAGGCTGGAATCAAACCCGGGTCCCTGACGCTGTGAGGCAGTGGTGCTCGCCACTGAGCCACCTCTGCTTAAAATCTGCTCCCCTTTATTAAACTCCCCACCCCGCAATTGGCTGAATCTGTGTTTTTTACATCAGAAATCAGGTTGTGGAAGCAGGTGTCTCAGTAAAACCCAGTGACAGCCCATATGTTCTGTGTGTCTGAATGGGGATCCTATACACAACACCCTCCACCCCACACTTTTCATTCACTTTCCAGCGACAGGGCTCCAGTAGCTTCATGGGGACTACAACTCCCACAATCCCTGAGGCAGGGATCACACATGTGTGGGGAATCCTGGCACTGTAAATGTACAGAATGTGGGCCGATTTTGGAGCATGTGCTTTGGGGTAACTAGCGGAAAGTACTTCACACTGTGATTGGCTGGAGGACGAACATATCGGTTGCGGGGGCGGGAGGTCAAAGTGTCACTACACCCATGTGGGGCCAAAGGCCATCCCCAACTCGTCATAACACTGGGCATCGACCAATGGGAAACAAAGAAGGATCTGACCCATTCTCCCAGACTGAATGTTCCCCTTCTGTCCAGGATCTGCTACCTCCCTTTCTGTTTCCTTTTGTTTCATTCTGCTGTTACATTATTGACTTGCGGCAACTGAAGGGAAAGGAAGTGAACCCAGAAAGGGCGCAGAGTCTAACCAGGGACGGGAAGTGGTGGCATGGATCTGTTTATCAGTAACTCCATGAGAATGGGGAGTGTGTACATTAGGGGGTAGCAGAGTCAGAATGGTGGGAGAGAGTAAGTGGGCTGGAGGGTTACAGCTTTGGGGGAAGAAATTGGAAAAAGATATTCCAGAGAAACTAGAATTGTCTGTTCTGAATTTCTAACCTGCACGTATTCCTTTATACAGGGTGCTAGATGATGAAGGTTTGCAACCTAAAATCTCATACTCGTGCAGATTGTGATTAAGTTAACTAGCATTTGAAGAACCAAAGATAGAGAATCACTCGGTCAAAATCCTGCAACACTCTCCCACACAGCATTTTTGGTCTATCTGCGCCAAATGGACTGTGAATGGTACAAGACAGCAGCTCACTACCATCTTCTCGAGGGTAACTAGAGATGGGGAATAAATGCTGGCTGAGCCAGTGATGCCCATATCCTGGAAATGGTTTCTATCTCTAGTTGCTGAAACCCAGTTGATGTTACTGCAGGATGATGAGGGATGCTGAGTACATCCTCCAGGAGGCAGCACCATCACATTACCCCTGCCTACACCCACACAGGAACACAGCAACGTCACCGGAACAAAAGGCAGTCAAACCAAAGGAGGACTGAGATATAGTTCTTCGAGGTAGAGTCATGAAAGGGGATTGGAACACAGCAGGAACAGGAGACTGAGCTGGATGGTCAGCTGTTTCCCATTGAATGGTGGAGCAGGATTGAAAGGCTGAATGGTCTCCTCCTGCTGCTGTCTCCCAGGTATGTATATAGTCATGGAGCCCGGGTAGGAAGGAGTGGGCAGGGATACTCCAGGAGATTGCACTTCCACATCAGGTTTCAGTGAGGGATGGTTTGATGGATTTTATTTAACATTTATCTGTAACACAAGGTTTGTAAATTTTTGTTTTAAAATATTGTAAAAGTTTCTTGCACAGCAAATAAAATTCAAGAAAATAAATTAAACTATCTGAATATAACAGTTTTAAAACTTTTAACCTCTGTAATAGAAAATCCTGTCTATTCCTGGACACCATCACTTTCCATCTACTCAAACTCCAGGGAAATATTCCCTCCCTATCTGAACCTTTGGTTTGATTTAACTGCTTTTCAGTTCTCGTTCTGTGAGCTGTGAAGCGTTCTTTTTCCCCATTTCTCCGACCCAGAAATGTGATCACAGCAACCTTCCCACCATCAAAATCATCATTACGCCATTTTGCTTTTGGTTAACATATAATCACCAGCAGTGCAATACTGAGGACCGCAGATGCTGGAAACCAGAGCCTAGATTAGAGTGGTGCTGGAAAAGGGCTTTTGCCACAATGTTGATTTTCCTTCTGACCTGCTGTGACTTTCCAGCACCTCTCTAATCTAGATATATAATCACCCGCAGCAAACCATTTGTGTAACCAATTGAATATTTCCAAACAAAGCCCATTACGGGCCAAGCAAACCATTACAAGTGACAGAGTGAGAAGGGACTAAATCAAAGTAGAGTTGGGGGGTGGGGGCAGCGGTGGAGATAAAGCACTGTATCCCCTGCGATACCCACCTCTATCTAAAGGCATCAAGAGCATTGATACACACCACATGCTTCTTCTCCAAGGACACCCGGCTGTGTAGCCTTTATCCTCAATCATAGAATAGAATCCCGACAGTGTGGAAGGAGAGCATTGGCCCATCAAACCCCACCGACCATCCGAAGAACATCACGCCCAGAGCACTCTATCACTGTAACACAGCATTTCCCATGGCTGGTCCACCTAGTCTGCACAATCCTGGATACTGTGGACAAGGTAGCACGACTGATCCACCTAACCTGCACATCTTTGGGCTGTGGGAGGAAACCAGAGCACCTGGAGGGGACCCACACTATCATGGGGAGAATGTGGGAAATCCACATTGACCAAGGCTGGACTCCAACCTTGTACCTAGTGCTGTGAATCAGGAGTGCTATTATCACAATTTAAATCAAAACAGAGGATCCCTGCTCATTGTCCCATTGCTGTTTGTAGAGACATCCTGCCCAGAGAGACATCCTGAGGTTTAGAAAGTGGCAATGTAAGTTCAGTCAACTCCAGCCCAGTTAATGTGGTTAACAACAACAACATCAATACTGCAACAGTGTCATCATGTACAAGGTCCACTCCTGACTCTGATGGACAGTAACATCAAAGTCAGAGTCCTGCAGTCCACACGGAGCAGGTGGATGACCACTTCCCTGTGAGCACTCACCGGTCTCTCAATCGTGTTGAAGACGCAGCAAATCCCTCGTCACAGAGAGAGGTGAACAGCTCCTACCCAGTGTGAACCCGCTGGGGTCTCGGGGGCAGGATGGATCACTGAATCATTTCTCTCACACAGCATCTGAATGGCCTCTCCCCTGTGTGGGCTCACTGGGGACTCCGCAGGTGCTGCATTTGAGTGAATCTCCCCCCACACTGGGAACAAGGGAATGACCTTTCCCCAGAGTGAACTCGCTGGTGTTTAAGCAGGTCAGAGGACTGAGTGAATGCTTTCCCACACACTGAGCAGGTGAATGGCCTCTCCCCGGTGGGAATGCACTGATGTCTCCGCTGGTGAAAGATTTGAATGAATCCTTTCTCACACGTGGAGCAGGTGAAGGGTCTAAACCCACTGTGCCATCTTTGGTACCTCAGCAGATTGTAAGATAGAGTAAATCCCTTCCCATACGTGGGGCAGGTGAGCGGCCTCTCCGCAGTGTGACTGTGTCGGTGAGTGTCCCACTGGGAGGGGTAAGTGAATTCTTTATTCTGATTGAGTACGTCCTCCTGTTTCTCTCAGTAGTTATTGACAATCTCATTCCCCTCGCACCAGAACCTGTTCCAGAGAGGGTTCCAGAACAGGCAGAATGGTCAGCTGCAGCTGGTCACCTGACCGGTCACTGGTCCCGAAAGGTTCACTCTCCACAGATGCTGCCAGACCTCCTGAATGTTTCCAGCAATTTCTGTTTTTATTTCTGATTTCCCAGTATTTGCAGATGTTTAGTTTTCCAATACTCATCTTGCCTGTTGCAGAGGAGTTTATTGATGAAATTAAAGGGTTTCAAAAATTGTACGTTAGGTCACACATCAGCTATGATTATCATGAGTGGCAGAGCAAAGTCGAGGGGCTGAATGGTCTCCTCCTGTTCCAATGAAAGTTATCCATCGTCAGCTTGTGGTAACATTTCCCCTCACTGCTCACTTCACCTCCATGTCGAACACACTGTTACTGACTGAACAAACCTCTTGTGTTTGAACTAAACCTGCTAATGTTCAGTGGCTCCCTCTCCTGCCACCCGGGTTTAACTCTCACCGTGGAATGCTGTCTCATATTACTGCAGGAATGCCCACAAGGATTAAGCCTGGAGTCTGTATCCGCTGGCATCCACAATCACCGTTTATTTTCTTCTTCCTCTTTCATTCTGTCGATTGAACTCTCGGATTCAATCCAATCTCCTGTCATGCTCTTCAACATGTCCATGTGGGTGGACTAGCGGCAGCTGGGATTTAATGAAGGGAAGTGGGGATTAGGCGGAAGCACGAGGAGCGGTGACAGCAAAGATAGTTCTCATTGTAACGGCAGAGTTTCTCCGTGACCCAGTGAGTGGTAAGGCATCTGAGTTTGTTCGGGGGAGACAGATTCAATCAGGGATTTGGTAAGACACTCAGACATTGACCTGTCCATCTGATTGTTAACTCGGACAGAAAGAAAGAAAGATACACATTTCGATAGCACCTTTGATGATCTGGGGCAATGAAACATGCTTCCAACCCAATGATTTCAACCTCAAATCTCTGAAAACACAGACACAAAGCTTCCTACTTGTACCAGGCTGTCTCTGAGCCTCCTCTTTCCTTGAGAAAAGCGTTTTGAGCTGTTCAGCCTTTCCTGGTGATTATAACCACTATGTTCCTGTAAGATTTGTGACTGAACCTTTATTTTCCTTTTCCTTGTGAGTGATGAAAGTAGCAAAAACAGTTCCTGACCTGTGAGGGGTTTTGGTTTGAGTATTTATATTTGCAAATTCATTCCCACCCTCACATTCGGTGTGAAATTGATGTAAAACTGAAGGGAAGGAGTGAGTGAGCACCCACAGAACCATAAGATCAAACTAACCAACATGCCCTTCATTTACTATCATCCATGTGCCTCTCCAAGAGTGGCTTAGAGTCGCTGATGGATCTGAATCTACTGCCACCACTGCCAGTGCATTCCACGCACCCACCACTATCTATAAAGGAACTATCTCTGACATCTCCCCACAACTTCCCCCATTCACCTTAAAATTATGCCACTTTGTGGGGAAAACTCTTTCATTATCCATTCTATCTATGCCTCTCATCATCTTATAAAAATCTATCAAGTAAACTCTCACCCTCTTTCACTGCAATGACCAAAGCCCCAGCTCCCTCAACCTTCTTTTCATAAGACATGCCTTCTAGTCCAGGCAGCATCTTGGTAAATCTCATCTGCACCTTTTCTAAAGCTTCCGCATCCAATGTGTCATGAGGTGATCAGAACCGAACCTAATATTCCAAGTGTAGTCTCACCAGGGATCCATAGAGCTGCAGCATAACCTCGTGGCACTTAAACTCAATTTCCCAGCGAATGAAAGCCAACACACCATACACCATCTCAATAAACCTATCACCTTGGATGTCAGCCATGAGGGATGTATGGATGTACACCCCACGATCCCTCTGTTCCTCCACATTGTCATGAATCCTGCATTTAATCCGAAAATATGCACTCAAATTTGAAATTCCAAAATGAATAACTTCACACTTTCCCAGGTTGAACTCCATCTGCCACTTCTCAGCCCAGCTCTGCCAATGTCCTCTAGCAAGCTACAAAAGCCCTCCACACCATCGACAATTCCACCAACCCTCGTGTCATTGGCAAACTTCCTAACCCACCCTTCCACTTCCTCATCCAAGTCATTTATAAAAATCACAAAGAGCAGAGGTCCCAGAACTAATCCCTTCAGAATATTACTGGTCACCGTGCTCCAAGCTGAAAACTATCCATGTAATCTCACCCTGTCTTCTATGGGCCATCCAATTTATTCTCTGACCAGGCAGGTTTCCCTGTATCCCATGCCTCATTACTTTCTAAATAAGGGAACCTAATCAAACACCTTGCTAAAATCCATATACACCACATCCACTACTCTGTCCTCATCAATGTGTTTGTAATATCCTCAAATAATTCAATAAGTTTTGTGAGGCATAACCTGCCGCTCACAAAGCCATGTTGGCCATTTCTAATCAATGAATGCTTTTCCAAATAATCATAAATTCTGACTTTCAGACTCCTCTCCAATAATTTGCCCACATCTGATGTAAGACTGACTCATCAATGATTCCCAGGATTATCTCAGTTGCCTTTCTTGAATAAGGGAATAATATTTGCCACCCTCCAATCATCTGGTATGACTCCAGTGGACAGTGAGGATGCAAAGATCATTGCCAAAACACAGTGATCCCTTGCCTCCCTTCCCATAACAACCTAACGTATATCCTTTCTGGCCCAGGGGTCATCTATCCCTGTGATTTTCCAATATTTTCAGCACATTCTCTGCCTTAGCATCAACCTGTTCGACCATATCAGCCTGTTCCACGCTGTCCTCACAGGAACAAGGTCCCACTCACTCGGGAATACTGAAGCAAAGTACTCATTAAGGACCTCCCCTACCCCGTCTGACTCCTGGCACAAGTTTGCTTCACTGTTAGTGGTATAAATGTGGAATTATGTCTCAGCACTGAATTAATGTAAAGATGTTGCAGTGTACAATCACTCGATTACTTTGAATATTGAGCTGTATTTTTAATTGAGAAAACACAGTTGAATTGATTTGATTATATTTCACTTCATGCTAACATGTATTGTGTTTCAAAGCACAATAAGAGTTTCATTTTTACATATATATATATAAAACTTACTTAAAATTCATCGCACGTTTATGTACAGAAAGTAGAATTATCATCTGCTTGTTCCTTTCTTTATCGATGACTGTTCATTTTAAATTTGTGGAAGTTATACATTCTTGAAAGGAAGGGAAATTGCATTTTTAAAATCAAAGTACAATGATCATGCAGTTTTATCAATTTGTCTTTCAAAGAATTGTCATGAGATTCCTGTTTATTTAAGACCACCATTGTATTGTTATTGTAAAATATTGTTTAATTTCCAGTCCATTACACACAGAAACTGTCTAATTAATTCCCATTCGAATTACTGCAATAAACAGCTGATTAGTTTTCATTTGTGTAACCACATTAAACATAATATTGCAGTCCTGCCCGTCCTGGGTGGGAACATTATGAAAGGAGCTTGTGAAGCTGTGGCAGTAAGTCTATTACTAGACTCGAGGGAAGGTTTCAAATCACACCTTCACCAGAAATATATCAAGAGCTGCTCTGAATAGTGATTAGTGAGCACCCAAGCACAGACTGAACTGCTTTTCAATTCAACATTAGATCTGCTTTTATCTATTATATCAATAATCACAAAATCTGACACTTATTTGTGTCAGGTTACCAAGAAATATTGTTGGAAACTTCACTTTAGCCACATTACTTTTACAAAAGACTTACATCTGTCCCTGTTTTCTCTAACTGAAAGAAATCTGAAGAGGACTTCCACTTTTACGAAAAAAGGGGAGATGTTTCCCATATAAATTAATGCTTCTTCGATTTGCCCCTTTTCAGCTTCTGTAAGGTTTCATAATAACACTTGAAATAAAGTTGATATCTTCTTCAGTAAACTAACAAGTGCTACCACCAATTACTTGTCAGTCAGCTGGTTACCTACTTTGTAACTAAATGTTGTGATTAATCTAAATGTTACTCTGTCCTTTTATTAAAGTGAATTTGTAATTGTTGTTCGGTTTATGAATTGTCAGAAACATGTTTTTATTTTTCCATTCACCTGTTCATTTTGACCGATAGATTGAAATGTTTTGAAAATATTGGAGTTTGTTCATTTAAAAATAAGGTTTGCACATCTCTCACATATCTCATTTCTTGTATTATGATTCAAGAATGTTTCCTGGTGGAATTCGAGTAAATTCCAAACATTTGTTGACTTCAAATAAGATCTGTAACACCCAGTTATCAATCTGTTGTTAATGTTTCAGCTGGTTACATTGACATTGATTAGGTACTCATTCAGAGAGATCAATTAACAATTATAAACTATTTGCAGGATTATTGAATTGAAAGAGACATATAGATGGGCAAACATTTTTTGGAAGGCATTGCTTTTTCTTTTAAATATGTCGGCTCTTCAAGAATTCTATCTCGCCTTCTATTCGAGAATGCAAATTTATAGTTCATGTGAATTTTAATGCGTTCTGTATTTTGAGATTTGTATCAGATTTAAGAAGAAAAGGAGAAACAATTAACAGGAAAACTTTAGTGAATAGAAAGCAAAGTAAATTGAATTGACAGAGGCAACTTCTAGTATAATCTCTGAATATTCAGTCAAATATTTCTAATGTCAAGAGCGTGGAGCTGGAAAAGCGCAGCAGGTCAGGCAGCATTCGAAGAGAAGCAGAATCGCCGTTTTGGGCATAAGCCCTTCATCAGGAATCTTTTCTGATGATGGCTCAATGCCCGACAGGTCGATCCTCCTGCTCTTTGGACGTGCCTGCCCTTGTCCAATGCCAGACTCTTGGCTCTGATCTTCAGCTTCAGCTTTCCCCACTTTCTCCAAATATGTTTAATGAACATGAACGGTATATGTTAGCATCAGCACTTGAACAAGACCAAGTTAACACATTTTTTTGCAATATTTATAGTGAAAACCTGTTTGAGAACGTGCAACAAATCAGATCGAACAACATCTCTTGCCGTTAGAACCCTTGGCCATTCATAATAAAGAATAACCATGCTTTGAACAACCAGTATGGTGTATAACTACTGAACTGAAATACCAGAGGGACAACGATTGCATTTATTGGAGGGAATGATAACCAGATCCTTACTGTGACTGATCTCAGTAACAGTAAGATATTTATTGTGATTATTCCACTGAACAGCAATTAAATGGTCATGAAGATCTTTGTGTGGCTTCATGTGCAGTGTTTTGTTTGAACATTGATTTCAGTAACATTGAGATATTTTACAAGATTGACAATTGACTGTTAAAGATAAGTTTTAAAGGCAACACTTTTTTTAAATGTCAGTTTTGTTTAGCGAAACACAGTTCTAATTATACGGAATCCCTACTATGTAGAAACAGGTCGACACTGACGTTCCAAAGAATAATCCACTCAGCACCATTCTGCAGTCAGATTACTGGACATTTACCCCTGACTAATGCACCTCACCTACACATCCCTGAACAGAACGTGCAGCTTAGCATGGCCAATTTATCTAATCGGCATATCTTTGGATTGTGGGAGAAAACCAGAACATGCAAACTCCACACAAACATGTGACTGAGGATGGAATCAAACCCAAGTGCACAACACAGTAAGACACAAGTGCTCACCACTGATCCTCTGTTCTCAATGCCCATCCCCCATGCAAGAACTGAAATAAGTAAGAGACGTGCAAAACAAAAAATAAAAATATCTAACAAATCACAAATGAACAATAATTAGAAAATTAAAATGATCAAAGGACACATCAATATTCAGGTGAATTGCATTGTTTAATTAAAAATTTGGGAATGAGCTAACTAACGAATAACGGGAAGTGACATTTATTTATTTCACTGATGAAGAAATTGACTTGCTTTTCATCTTTGTAACACTGCAGAATAGCAATTTATGTGCCTGAAATGTTTGAAGTAAGCTTTTTCTATTAAAAGAAATCAGTGAAATCACAATGATTTCTTCATCTTTAAGACTGCAACAATATAAATACTTTCCAGGAATTTAGAACCAGCAGAATTAGTTAATTTGGTTGCTTGGGAACTCGAAGAGAATAAATAGCAGATTCTGTGAATTAGTCATTTAATGCAATTATTCAGCTGAAGCCAACATCCCTTCTTTGCAAAAATGCTCAACTTCGAAAAATTCAAAATGCATTGTCACTGTTTAATGAAACAATACAGAGAAGTTAATTGTTTTTCATTTGACTTGACAAAACGCAAAAATTTTACATGATTTTGTTGCATGAAAAATACTTAAATCTTATTGTGATTAGAAGTACAATAAATGTTTGCATCGAAGTGAAATATTTAAATGAATTCAACTATGTTTCCGTGGGTAAAATAAGAATTAATATTAACAATGATTGAGAGATTGTACACTACAATATATTTAGTTATTTATGTAAAGAGCTGTAATTCCACATTTACAGCAAATACTGGATTGAATGATTATTAGGTATGAGCAACAACTGAATTATAAAATTCGATCAATGAATTTAGAAATAGTGAGAAATCTCATTTTGCTATGTGACTGAGGAATATGTGCAAACAAACAGGAATTATTGCAGTGAAAAGTAATTGCAGGTCTGTGAATTTAAAGTCTGTGATTATGGAGATCATTCAAATAAGCAAACATTAGACATTCATAATTAATGTTAGATGGGAATCCTTGGATCCATCGTGGGAAAGTTGACCTGAAAATAAAGTTTCATATTGCAGTGTTGGTACTCAGAAACAATTGGTCAAATTAAAATGTGAATCTCACTTTACTTGTTCAAGACTTTCTTAAATAATTGCACAATTATTATCATGACAATGACTTGATAATGTTATATGAGCAATTAAAATGATTCAATATTTCAAAACACTTTGCTGTTATGTTGATTGAATATTTATTAAAATTGGTAAATTGTGGAATACAATATAGTAACTAGCTTTATGAATTGAAGAAAAAATGAGCCATTCAGTGATTATAGAACTTTCTTTTTCTTTACTAAATACAGGTAACACAAGAAATATGAATTTCTATCAAATGGTTTCCTCATAGAGACATGTTATTTTAATTCAGATGATTAATATTATGATGAGCTTTCAGACATTTGTGTCAAAATTTGGAAGAAAGTTAATAGATAATGAAAGTGAGCATGAAAGTGAACAAATGATGCAGATACTTGGTACATAAAGGAATTATAATAATTGTGCCATTATTGTACAGTGATGAATAATGTTGGAATAGAAAAGACAAAAAGAATCAAGGTGTTCAAAGCAGTTCTTTCCTTACAATTAAATGAAACCAATACTCATTTTGTAGAGTGCGTGATTTGGAAAAAAAAAACAGTCATTTACTGTGTGATATAAACTGAAAACGAATTCCATTTTGCAAAAATGGAGACTTTTCCAAATTCAAAGTTTAGGTTTGCTGAATTATACAACAAAACTTGCTGTAATTTGAAATATCTCTTGCACACAAATATAAAAAAATAAACTTAAATATTTTTAGAATGACAAAACGTTTGTTGTTTGCATGATTGTATTACTGTCAATATCCGTGATAAAGTAGAAGCATTGTTTTAAGCAACATACATCATCTATAACTCCTGAACTGACATAGAAGGTATCAATTGCACTTGTTGCATGGAATAGTAAACAAATGCTTACTGTTGTCATTGGTTTCAGGAGCAATAACGTACTTACTCAGGTTATTCTACTGAACAAAAGTCAGATGGTGATGGAAGTATTTGTGTAGCTCTATGTGTACTGTTTAGCGTGAACATTGGTTTCAATAAAATTGAAATATTTACATGAATTAGGAACAGATTGATAATTGGGTGCGAATGATCTGATTTAAAATTTAACAGTTTTCTATATTTACTATGATTGCTGAGTGAAACGTTCTTAAACCATCATGCAATCAATGGGATAAGTGAGAGTTTGCAAATCCAACTTTCAAATGAACACAACCTGATATTTTCACATCACTACAATGTCACATTCAATATAAATAAATGACTGGAAAGCTAAACTCAAATCTCACACAATTCATAAACTAACCAGTAATTTAAAAAAATATAATATCATATGATATTTGTTTATTTTACTGAAGAATTAATTGATCTTTTCTCATATTTATAGCACTGGAACATAAAATTCTATGTGTTGTTTTAACTAAGATCTACAGAACAAGAGAAAATTAATGACTATCATGACTTTGTATATTTCAGCTTTATGAGTGCAACATTCTCAAATATTTTCCGAGGAATATTGATTGAGTGGAATTAGATACATCTTGCTATTAGTGATCAGAAGAAAGAATATAGCAGATACTGTGATTATTGGAATGAACGATGATACCTCCTTATAATCTACTGATATTGTGATTGGATATACAGTAAATGTCAGCATCGAAGTAAATTATTATCAAATCAATTCAAAAATGTTTCCAACTTTAAAATAAATACAATATTCACAATGATTGAGAGATTTCACTTTGCAATGTCCTTGCAGTATTTATTGTACGGAAGCATAATTCCACATTTATACCCCTTACTGGATTGCAAAATTATTTTTTATAAGATATATTAGCAACAAAGGGATTTTAAAAATCATACTCGTGAATTTGAGAATAATGAGAGATCTCATCTTGATATTAGACTGAGTAATATATAGAAATGAGTATGAATTCAGATTTCTCCAGCTTCCTCATTTCCCCTCCCCCCACCTTGTCTCAGTCGGTTCCCTCAACTCAGCACCGCCCTCCTAACCTGCAATCCTCTTCCTGACCTCTCCGCCCCCACCCCACTCCGGCCTATCACCCTCACCTTGACCTCCTTCCACCTATCCCACCTCCATCGTCCCTCCCCCTAGTCCCTCCTCCCTACCTTTTATCTTAGCCTGCTTGGCTCTCTCTCTCTTATTCCTGATGAAGGGCTTATGCTCGAAACGTCGAATTCTCTATTCCTGAGATGCTGCCTGGCCTGCTGTGCTTTGACCAGCAACACATTTGCAGCTGTGATCTCCAGCATCTGCAGACCTCATTTTTTACTCTAATATATAGAAATGAAGAATGATATTGCAGGGAAACATAATTGGAGCTCTCTGAATTTCAAAGGCTGAGGTAATTGTAATTTTTCAAATGAGCAAAAATCAGATATTTACAAATAATTCTGCAAGGAATATTATTGCTCGTTTTGTAATTGCATTGGCCTGAACAAACAGATCATTCGCACCCAATTACTATAGTAGCATTGACAATAAGAAATAATGAAAGAAATTTTCAAAAAACACTACAAAGTCTAATTTAAATTGCTGTGTAATTATTGTAATTGATAAATGCCTTTACAATCCTGACAGATAAATTGACTTAATAGTTTGAAAGCACTTTGCTCTGATGTTGATTGGATATTCATTAAGGGTAACAAACTGAAAATTAAAGCATAAAACGTAGCTGGATGGTGTGAAAAAACCATTCAGCAACAATTGAACAAAACAGATTTTGTTCAAAAATGCAGGCAATGCAAGAGTTATATGCTTCCAATAGCTTTCGTGAAGAGTCATGTTGTTATGTTAATATAATTTTAATCACAATAAAGGTTTCAATATTTATTTCAGAAATAGGAGGAAAAGTTTTAGACCATGAAATGACTATTATTGTGAACAAACTGTAGCGTCAATGACATTTGGTACGGAAAGGAATTCTCAAAATTGTGTGATTATTATTCACTGCCAACTAACATGGAAGGAAAAGGGAAATTGTCAACATTTCCAAGCTTTCTTTTCTTATAATGAAATGGAATTAAAAATCATTTTGGAGGGCACATGGTTTGAAAAAAGTAAATAGTCACATCATGTGACATTTGAGCTGAAGACTAGTTCCCGTTTCCTCGATTGTAGTGTTCACAATAATTTAAAACTTATTGTTGGTTGGACTAAAGAACAAATGGATATAATCAAATGGTTTTCTTGTACACTAAAAAAGCAAATGTAAAGCAATTTTATCATGAAAATTATATCACTCTGAATGTAATCATTTCCCACACAATAAATGTTTGTATTGAATTGAAATGTCATCATAGCTGTAGAAGTGTTTTCCCCCTGACAGAGAATGATCACTCAGGAGGCAGGCTGAGTTCAGGAATGTGGAAGATGTTTACTCATGCAGCAACCAGTTAATGAAGGGATCATCCCCCGAGGCCAATCTCGGAAGGGAGATCCATGACACACTGTAAAATGTGTTTTGTGGACTTTCTGCATCACAATGGCCACATGCAATGTAGTTACAGCCCTCTCCTCCTCATCCCGACACCCAATTCAAACACATAATCACAGATGAACATTCTAATGGACATTCCCAAATTCCTTTCATCTCATGTTGTTTAACAGGTACGATAATCTCCAGGCTTTGCGATCTTTCCACGCATCTCATTAATTCAGATTCCAAAGTTATTCCTGCACTCCCTCGGGCCTCTCAGGATGCCTTATCAGTTGGGACATTTGAATTCTGCAATTCATTATACTTTATTTTTTCAAAGTCAATTACATCTCATATTGCTCACTGTCCTAATTATATATGTACAAAGAAATACAAAAGACCGTGAGTTTTAACTTACTTGATATAAGATTAGTAATATGACTTGTGTTATAATGTTCGTTACATTGTGTGAAATTATCCAGCTTCTCTTACTGTCAGGACTTTATAATTAATGGGCAGTCAACACCACACCTTGAAGTTAATTCCTAAAACTAGCTAACTGCACATCTAAGTCTAAATGCTTTTCTATAATTTTTTTATAGGCATTGTTTACATGTATCTAATTATGTTACAAATTACCCCTATGATTCTCAGGAATCTGTAATTAGAACCTTTGTTTAATATTCTTAGTAACTTTAAAATAATAACTATTTCTGACAAACGAACTCTTCTATTGTCGCGACAGCTGATTAGAAATCTCATATAGCTGCCCGTCATATGTAAAAATGAACAGCATTTGTTGGAGTGTAATGGGCGGCACGGTGGCACAGTGGTTAGCACTGCTGCCTCACAGCACCAAAGACTCGGCTTCAATTCCCACCTCAGGCGACTGACTGTGTGGAATTTGCACATTCTCCCCGTGTCTGCATGGGTTTCTTCCCACGGTCCAAAAATATGCAGATTAGGAGAATGGGCTGTGCTATAATTGCCCGTAGTGTTAGCAGGGGTAAATGTAGGGGAATGGGTCTGGGTGTGTTGCGCTTCAGAGGGTCGGTGTGGACTTGTTGGGCCGAAGAGCCTGTTTCCACACTGTAAGTAATCTAAACTAAAAAAAAATCAGACATCACTGAATATGTAAGGCCGAATATTAATCCAATGATTTCTGTGAACATTCAAATTAGAAAGGAACAGATATTACCTGTGAGTGTTGGATGGGGAATCATTAGTAAGTTTGTGTTTGTGTTGACCTGGAATGAGAGAACTATTATTCCTTTTTAATATTGACTCTAAGAAATAATGGATTAAATTAAAATATGCATTAGATGATGTTTGTTATAAAACCTGAACTGAATTACTGTGAGATTTTTGGAGAGACAATGAATTGATAATTAATTTTAGAACTTTGTCAAAGTAAATGTTTCAATATTTCCAAACGGGTTTGCTCTGATGTTGACTAGATATTTCTTAATGTGTCAGCTGAGAATACAAATTCTGGCATGATGATGTGGCAAGACATTAGACATTCGGTGAACGTTGATCAGAAATGGTTTGTCATTCAAAATTCTCAGATCTTCAAGATTTCTGTACTTGGTTTCTTAGCTTTTCTTCTGGAGAAATATAATATATAATGAGAACAAATTCTGCATTGTATTTAATTTATGCAATTTTTCATATCATCAATATTTAGACATATGAGTCAGAATTATAAAGAAAATATGTCAATAAGGAAGATTTCACACAAACGTACGGTCAACAGCATTTATCAAGGTATTTGTTTCAATATTGTCTCTGAATAAACAGATAACTATGTTTAATGTAATGAGCCACAATTACATTTTTATCATAATTTTTGGATGGAAACTATCAGAAAAAGATTCCTATATTTAAGATTTGCTTCATCTCGATACATGTTACGAGTAATATCCTCAGTCAGAAGTAATAAGGTGTCATCATTGGTCTGGGAAAGATGTAGTGTGTAAATTATAATAAGGTGTCTGTTACATATCTTTGGATCCGGTGAGACTGTGATGTTTGCTGTGATTATTCTTCCTGAGAACAATAAGGCACGTACAAAGTGTTTTTCACCGAACAGTAATGAGGTGGTCTTGAAGAACATTCAGAGTACTTTGATTTCAATAATGTTGAGCTGATTTCCATGATCTGGGAAAAGTTTCACAATATTTTACCAGAATTCTGGATTCTAAGCATTCTATGGGTTTCGTGCAAACACACTTCACTTGTCGTCATTCTCAAGTGAGGTGTCTAAAGCTCAGGCACTGGCTGCAAGGCAAGGTGCCAGGAAGTCTGCTTCAAACTCTCCAAAGCTCAACTCTCGGGCTGGTTGTGACTGGATCTCCAGAAACGTTGTGAGCTCTTTAACCGGGCTTTCCACTGTTTATTGGAACTGGTTATTTTGTCTAATGCTTGCTTTAGTTTGACCTTTTTAGCTCCGATTTCTCAAGCTTTAGGAATAATTAGAATGTTCAATTATGGGCCAAAGGTCACTTGACCTTAGTGGACAGGTAAAATATGGTTCATTCATTGTTTTAATAACAAATTGAGAATGAATCTTTGCATTTTAACAATAAAAGTTTCAATGTTTTCAGTGGTTTACAATGACATTGATTAGGTATTCATTCAGGGAGACCAACTGACAATTATAAGCTATTTGCAGGATTATTGCATTGAAAAAGGATACAGACGTGCAGAGATTTTTTTGGAAGGCATTGCTTTTTCATTCAAATATCTCGGATGTTCAAGAGGTCTATGTAGCTGTTCATTGGTTCTCTTGTCCAGATACTAATTTATAATTCATATCGCTTTTATTGTGCCCGGAGTTTTGAGATTTGTATCAGATTAAGAAGAAAACGTGGAGCTATTAAAATGAGAACTTGAGTGAATAGAAAGCACAGTAAATTTATATTACCGAGGAAAAAGAGAGTATTTGCTCCAAATAAGCAGACAAATATTTTTTATGTCGAAAGTGTGGTGGTGGAAAAGCACAGTCGACCAAGCAGCATCCATGGAGCTGGAGATTCACGATAGAACATAGAACAATACAGCACAGGACAGACCCTTCAGCCCACGATGTTGTGCCGAACATTTGTCCTAGCTTAAGCACCCATCCATGTACCTATCCAATTGCCACTTAAAGGTCACCAATGAATCTGCCTCTGCCACTCCCACATGCAGCGCATTCCATGCCCCTACCACTCTCTGGGTAAAGAACCTACCCTTGACATCCCCCCCCCCATACCTTCCCACCTTCACCTTAAACTTATGTCCCCTTGTAACACTCTGTTGTACCTGGGGAAAAAGTCTCTGACTGTCTACTCTATCTATTCCCCTGATCATCACATAAACCTCTATCAAGTCACCCCTCATCCTTTGCCATTCCAATGAGAAAAGGCCAAGCACTCTCAACCTATCCTCGTACGACCTATTCTCCATTCCAGGCAACATCCTGGTAAATCTCCTCTGCACCCTCTCCAAAGCTTCCACATCTTTCCTAAAGTGAGGCGATCGGAATTGCACACAGTACCCCATATGTGGCCTTACCAAGGTCCTGTACAGCTGCAACATCACCTCAAGACTCTTGAATTCAAGCCCTCTGCTAATGAACGCTAATACACCATAGGACTTCTTACAAGCTCTATCCACCTGAGTGGCAACTTTGAAAGATCTATGAACACAGACTCCAAGATCCCTCTGCTCCTCCACCTTACTAAGAACCCTACTGTTAACCCTGTATTCCGCATTCTTATTTGTCCTTCCAAAATGGACAACCTCACACTTGACAGGGTTGATCTCCATCTGCCACTCCTCAACCCAGCTCTGCATCATATCTAAGTCCCTTTCCAGCCGACAACAGCCCTCCTCTCCATCCACAACTCCACCAATCTTCGTATCATCTGCAAATTTACTGACTCACCTTTCGGCTCCCTCTTCCAAGTCATTAATAGAAATTACAAACAGCAGAGGACCCGGAACTGATCCCTGCGGAACTCCACTTGTGACTGGGCTCCAGTGTGAATATTTACCATCTACCACCAGTCTCTGATTTTGACCATTTAGCCAGTTCTCTGTCCAACTGGCCAAATTTCCCTTTATCCCATGCCTCCTGACTTTCTACATAAGCCTACTATGGGGAACCTTATCAAATGCCTTACTAAAATCCATGTACACTACATCCACTGCTCTACCTTCATCCACATGCTTGGTCACCTCCTCAAAGAATTCAATAAGACGATGAAGGCTTATGCCTGAAACGTGGTTTCTGCTGCTCCTCAGATGCTGCCTGACATACTGTGCTATTCCAGCACCACATGCTTGTCTCTGATCTCCAGCATCTGCTTTCCCTCACTTTCTCCAAGTATTTGTAATGGACATGAACAGAAAATGTTAGCCTCGGCAGTTGAACAAAACTAAATTTACACTTTATTTTTGCAATATTTGGACTGAAAACCTGTTTTTGACCATGCAACACATCAGGACATATGAACATCTCTTCCATTAAAATCCTTGGCCATTCATAATAAAGAATAACCACTGCTCTGAACAACCAGTATCGTGTGTAATTACTGAACTGAAATACCAGAGGACAGCTATTGCATTTATTGGAGGGAATAATAACAGATCCTTACTGTGGCAGTGGGGATTGATCTCAGGAACAATCAGATAATTACTCTGATTATTCCCGTGAACAGTAATTAGCTGGTCATGGGGACCTTTGTGTGACCTCATGTTTAGTGTTTTGTGTGAGCATTGATTTCAAAAAACATTGAGATATTTTACAAGATTTAGGAACACATTGGTAATCAAGTATTAAACATATTAACTGACGTCAAATTTTGACAAAATGTTAGAATTGCTTAGAGAAACACAACTAAACGATTGTAGAATCCCTGTTAGCACAGTGTGGTAACAGGCCATTTGGTCGAAAAGAAAATGACCCTCCAAAGAGTAACCCAGCCAAACACATTCCCGATCATATTCCTCTACATTTCCTGCTGACTAATTACACACATCCCTGAACACAATGTGCAATTTAGCATGGCCAGATCACCGAACCTACACATCTTTGGATAGTGGGAGGAAACCACAGCAAAGTCATGTCGACATGGGGATAACATGAAAATTCCACACAGGCAGTCACCCGAGAATGGAATCAAACTGAGGTCTCTGGTGCAGTGAGGCAGCAATGCTAACCACTGAGCCACCGTGCAACCATATGCTATAAGTAAAGTCAGTGATACATATGCAAAGACATATTTCAAATGAACACACTCCGATATTGTCAAAGGATGTCAAATTTACATTCAATATGAATAGATGAATGGAAAATAATAAAAAACGAAAATTCACGAATGAACATTAATTAGAAATTTAATTTGATCAAAGGCCATAACAACATTTGGACGAATTGCAATTTTTTAATAACAAACGTAGGTAATTAGCTGACTAATGAATAATTGGAAGTGGCATATATTTATTTTACAAATGAAGAAAGCGACTTGTTTTACACGTTTGAAATACTGCAGAATGACAATGTATGGGTTCGAAATGTTTGAATCAAGCTCTTTTGAACAAAAAAAACTGATCACTTACGATCACTTAGCCCTTTCACCTTTCAGACCACAACATTCTCAAATATTTTCCACGGATTTAGAACCAGTAGAACTAGTTAATTTCTTTTGTTGAGAACTGGAAGAGAATAAACAGCAGATACTGTGAATTAGTTTTCTATGCAAGCATTCGACTGAAGACAACATTCCTTCTTTCCAAAAATATATAACTTACAAAAATCCAAAATTTATTGTTATTTTTGAATGAAACAATAAAGAGATGTTAATTCTTTATCATTCGACTTTGTTGCATGAAAAATCCTTAAGTCTTATTGTGCTCCAAACATGATAAATCTTAGCATTGAAGTGAAATATAATTAAATGAATTCAACTATGTTTCCACAGGTAAAATAAAAATTAATATTAACAATGATTGTGACATTGTACCCTGCAAAATCTTTACAGCAGTTCACGTACTGTGCCGTAATTCCACATTTGCACAATATACTGGATTGAATGAATATTAAAAATTATTAGATAACAACAACAATTAAATCGTCAAAGTCTATCAATGTATTAAGTAATAACGAGAAACCTCATTTTGCTATGGGACTGAGCGATGTCTGGAAATGAACTGGAATTAATTCAGTGAAAATTAATTACAGTTCCCTGTATTTTAAGGCTGAGATTAAGGCTGATCATTCTAATGAGCAAACATCAGATATTTGCAATGATGTTGGATGGGAAGTCATTGGTTCTGTTGTGGGATAGGTGACCTGCAAAATAAATGCATTTTCACACTGGAGTATTAGTACTAAGCAACAATGGATTAAATTTAAATGCGAATCTTACTATATTTGTTCAAAAGGCTTTCTTAAAAATTGTGCCATTATTGTAATGACAATGTCTTGCTAATTAGTGTTGGACATGAAGAATTAAAATGATTCAATATTTCAAAAGCACTTTGCTGTGATGTTGATTGAATATTTATTAAGATCACTAAACTGAGGAATACTACCTAGTTTTATGGATTGAAGATAAAAAAAATGAGGCCATGCAGTGATTATTGAAAAGATTCTTCTTTTTAACAAAAAAATATACATTATACAAGAATCGTGAATTTCCATCCACTGAACTCCTTGTAGAGATGTGTTACATTGATTTATATGATTAATATTATGATGAATGTTTAAACATTTGTGTCAGAATTAGGAAGAGAATTAGTAGATCATGAAAGTGAACAGGAAATTGAACAAACAATGTAGTCAACAACATGTGGTATATAAAGCAATTTTAATAATTTTGTCATTATTGTACAATGATGAATAACGTCAGAATAGAAACGGCAAAAAACAATCGACGTGATCAAAGCTGTTCTTTTCTTACAATGAAATGAAAGCAATAATCATGTTGTAGCACACATGATTTGAAAAAGCAGTCCTTTAATATGAAACATACCTTTTTGCAAAAATGTAGGAATATCACAAATTTGAAATGAAGCGTTTGTTGAATTGCAACAAAAATGGCTATAATTTGAATTGTCTGTTGCACACAACAAAAAGCTTAAAAATTGTTAGAATGACAAAACGTTTGTTCCCAATGTTCTTGTATTCCAGTCAATGTCCAGGATAAAGTAGAATTATTGATTGAAACAATATAAATCTTCATTGATGACTGGACTGAAATATAAGATATCAATTGCACTTACTGCAGGGAATAGTAGACAAATGCTTACTGTTGTTATTAGTCTCAGGAACAATAAGGTATTTACTCAGTAATCAGGTGGTGATAAGGAACTTTGTGTTGCTTTATGTGCAGTGTTTTGTGTTAACATTGATTTCAATAAAATTAAGGTATTTACATGAATTCGGAACAGACTGATATTTGGGTGTGAAGGATCTTATTTAAGATTAGACATTTTTAAATATTTACTAGAATTGCTGAGCAAAACACACTTAAGACATCATGCAATAAATGAGGTAATTGAGAAATATGTAAAGTCAATTTTCAAACGAACACACCCTGATATTTTCACAGCATTTCAATCTTACATTCAACATAAATAGATGAGTGGAAAACTAAACATTTCACACAATTCACAAACAGATCAATAACTAAAAAATGATAAATAATAGCAAGTGGCATTTGTTTATTTTACTGAAGAAGAACAATATTATTTTCTAATATTTGTAGCACTGGAGCATCAAGTTCTATGTGTTGTCCGAACTAAGCTCTTCAGAACAAAACAAAATCAATGAATATAATTACTTCGTATATTTCATCTTTATGACTGCAATATTCTCAAATATTTTCCAAGGAATATTGATTGAGCGGAATTAGATACATTCTGTTATTAGTGACCTGGAAAAAGTAAATAACAAATACTGTGATTATTGGAATGAACAACAGATGGAAGCATATCGAATATTGATTTGGAAGGCAATTCAATTGATTTTTAGATATTTTCGAATCAGAATTCTGTACAAGGTGGGAATTGAAACTGTGCCTACTGGTGTGGTAGCAGAGACAGTAACAGAGCTGCACAAGACTCCTTCATAACTTTCACAACCATAATGGGCAAGGTGACAATCACACGCTTGTTACAAATTCTAAGCTAAAATGTTGTGTAATTACTGTAATTGATAATTGTTTCTAAAATCCTGATAGATAAGTTGACTTAATATTTTGAATGCACTTTGCTCTGATATCGATTGTGTATTCATTAATACTAATAAACTCAAAATTAACAATAAAAGGTGGCTTTAATAATTAAGAAACACTCACCGACAATTGATTTTTTTTGTAGAGTCATGTCCATTTAATTAATGCCATTTTTACCGTGACAAATGTTTAGACATTTATGTCAGAATTAGGAAGACAATAATCAGAGCTGAAAATGTGTTGCCAGTTAAAGCACAGCAGGTCAGACTAATTAGGCCAGGAAAGTGAGTATGATTGGGAAGGAAAGGTCGTGTTAATGACATTTGGTCCCAGGAGTCATTTCGTACCAAATGACTGATAATTGTGGAATTATTTTTCATTGACAACTAATGTTGGAAGAAAAAGAAACTATCTCAACATTTCAAAAGCAGTTTCTTTTTCTGCTTATGAAATTAAATAAATATTGTTTTGGAGGTCATAGGATTTGAAAAATAGAAACAGCCATTTAATGTGAGATTTGAGCTGAAGAATCGTTCTTTTCACCCCAGTGTAGTGTTTCCAATAAATTAAAATTTAGTGTTCGTTGAACTAAAGAACAAATGGATGTACCTACGTTGTTTTTTTGCACACATAAAAAGTAAAACAATTTTAACATGGAAATTATTTTGCTCTGAAAGTAATAATTTCACACAAAGTAAGTGTTTATATTGAATTGAAGTGTCAGCATAACTGCAGGAGTGGTTTCCACTGAATGAAGACTCAGAAGGCAGGCAGAACTCTGGGAAGTGGAAGATGTTTACCTATGCTGCAACAAGTTAACATAGAACATAGAACATTACAGTGCAGTACAGGCCCTCCGGCCCTCGATGTTGTGCCGATCTGTCATACTAATCTGAAGCCCATCCAACCTCCACTATTCCATGTACCTCCATATGCTTGTCCAATGACAACTTAAATGTACTTAAAGTTGGCGAATCTACTACAGTTCCAGGCAAAGCATTCCATAGGAGTAAGTGAGGACTGCAGATACTGGAGATCAGAGCTGCAAATGTGTTGCTGGAAAAGCGCAGCAGGTCAGGCAGCATCCAAGGAACAGGAGTATTGATGTTTTGGGCATAAGCCCTTCTTCAGGAATGAGGAAAGTGTGTCCAGCAGGCTAAGATAAAATGTAAGGAGGAGGGACTTGGGGGAGGGGCATTAAAATTGCGATAGGTGGAAGGAGGTCAAGTTGAGGGTATAAGGCTGGAATGGGGTGGGGGAGGAGAGGTCAGGAAAAGATTGCAGATTAGGAAGGCGGTGCTGAGTTCGAGGGATTTGACTGAGACAAGGTGGGGGAGGTGAAATGAGGAAACTGGAGAAATCTGAGTTTATCCCTTGTGGTTGGAGGGTTTCTAGGCGGGAGATGAGGCGCTCCTCCTCCAACTGTCGTGTTGCTATGGTCTGGCGATGGAGGAGTCAAAGGACCTGCATGCCCTTGGTGGAGTGGGAGGGGGATTTGAAGTGTTGAGTCACGGGGTGGTTGGGTTGGTTGGTCCGGGTGTCCTCTGAAACATTCCGCAAGTAAGTGGCCTGTCTCCCCATTGTAGAGGAGGCCACATCGGGTGCAGCGGATGCAATAAATGATGTGTCTGGAGGTGGAGGTGAATTTGTGGCAGATATGGATTGATCCCTCGGGGCCTTGGAGGGAAGTAAAGGAGGAGGTTTGTGCGCATGTTTTGCATTTCTTGCGGTTTCAGGGGAAGGTGCCAGGAGTGGAGGTTGGGTGGTGGGGGGTGTGGACCTGACGAGGGAGTCACAGAGGGAGTGGTCTTTTCGGAACACTGATAGGGGAGGGGAGGGAAATATATCCCTATGGTTGGTCCGTTTGGAGGTGGCAAAAAAAACATTCCATACCCTAACTACGCTCTGAGTAAAGAAACTACCTCTGACATCTGTTCTATATCTATCACCCCTCAATTTAAAGTTATGCCCCCTTGTGCTCCCCATCTTGGAAAATGCTCTCCCAGTCCACCCTATCTAACCCTCTGATTATTGTATATGTCTCTATTGTCACCTCTCAACCTTCTTCTCTCCAACGAAAACTGCCTCAAGTCCCTCAGCCTTTCCTTGTAGGACCTTCCCTCCATACCATCCTAGAAAATCTCCTCTGCACCCTTTCCAAAGCTTCCACATCCTTCATATAATGCGGTGACCAGAACTGTACACAATACTCCAAGTGCAGCTGCACCAGAGCTTTGTACAGCTGCAGCATAACCTCATGGTTCTATAACTCGATCCCTCTATTAATAAAAGGTAAAACACTGTATGCCTTCTTAACAGGCCTGTCAACCTAGGTGACAAATTTCAAGGATCTGTGTACCTGGACACTGAGATCTCTCTGCTCATTTACACTCCCAAGAATCTTAGCATTAGCCTAGTACTTTGCATTACAGTTATTCCAACCGAAGTGAATCACCTCACACTTATCCACATTAAATTCCATTTGCCACCTCTCAGCCCAGTTCTGCATCTTTTCTATGTCTCTCTGTAACGTACAACATCCTTCCTCATTATCCACAACTCCACTGACTTCAGTGTTGTCTGCAAATTTACTCTCTACGCCCTCAGCCAGGTCGTTTATGAAAATGACTAACAGCAGTGGACCCAACACCGACCCTTGCGGTACACCACTGGTAACTGGACTCCAGGATGAACATTTCCCATCAACCACCACCCTCTGTCTTCTTTCAGCAAGCCAATTACTGATCCAAACTGCTGTATCTCCCACAATCCCATTCCTCTGCAGTTTGTACAATAGCCTACTGTGGGGGACCTTTTTTAATGCCTTGCAGGAATCATCCCCCAAGGCCAATCTCAGAATGTAGGTCCATGACACACTGTAACGTATACAGTAAAAAGCAGTAATTGTACACACTTGCTGTATTACAATGGCCACATGCAATGTGGTTACAATCCTTCACTCCTTATACAGACATCTGATCCTGTAGAACACCTAATCTCAGATGGACATTGTTATGGATAGCCCCAGCTTCCTATTGTTTCATGATGTTTAAAAGCTCCTAAAATCTTCCGGCATTGGTATCTCTCAATGTATCTTATTTCTTCAGTTTACAAAGTTAATTATTACACTCCTTCCAGCCTCAAACTCTGCCTTGTCCACAATTCTCAAGAATCTGCAATTAGAAGTTTTTTTTAATGTTCTGAGCAACTTTAAAATAGTAACTGTTTCTGACAAATGAACCCTGTCTGTTGCCCTGATAGCTGCTGTGAAAGTTAACTGGGCTGTATCCTGCAGCTGGTGTTTATTCATTCACTGGGACAATTATTCTTTCGTTAATGAAGGTCAGGATTGGTCGTTTTTCTGTATCTGGCATGTTCTTATTACTGTCTGGAATATTACTGTCTGGACTGGCATACTGATGGACTTGGAGTAGGATTTTACAAAAGATTATTTTCTTTCATCAAGATTGGAGCAGACTGTTAGTTTATCTCTCCTCCACCATCTTGTGTTCTAATTCTAAAGCAGGTTGCGTCTTTTTGTTTGTCGGACATTTTGTATGAGCCAACATAGGCCATTCTATTCCAGATGGGGCAGGGCACCCCTCCAACAGCAAATCAACCAGGATTTCAGTATTAAAATACAAATCTGCATTCGCTACCATTAGGGAACAATACCGTGCAATATGCCTACGTCACTGAGACTTAATTCCACACTTAAAGCCAAATATACTGGATTTTATCAGTGATTAAATATTAGATATAAGGAAAAATTTGTCTTAAAACAGGTCTCTGTAAACTTAAAATAATTAGAAACTTCATATTGCGATCTGTAACATGTAGATATGAACATTAATTATTGGAGTCTAAAACAATTAGACGTATCTTCATTTTAATGCCAAATATTAATCCAATGATTTCTGTGAACATTCAAATGAGAAGGCATCAGATATTTCCTGTGAGTGTTGGATGAGGAATCATTGCTTGGTGCATGGATGTGTTGACCTGTAAAAAAGATCCATTTTCCTTTGTAAAATTGGCACGAAGAAATAATGGTTTAAATTGAAATGTGACTCTCATGATATTTGTTGCTAAACTTAAACAGAATTACTGTGTGATGTTGGTCTAAGAATGAATTGGTAATTTATTTTAGAATGCTGACACATTAAATGATTCAATATTTCCAAACGAGTTTGCTCTGATATCGATGACACAGTAATTAGTATCAGTGAGCTGAGAACTAGAATGCTGGCATGATGGTTTGGAAATTACATTCGATATGCAGTGATTATTGATCAGAACTGTTTTGTCATTCAACATTCTCAGATACTCCTGCAATCTGTACTTGTTGTCTCAGCTTTTCTTCTGTAGAAATACAATATATAATCCATTCAATTTTCATGTCATCAATATTCAGACATTTGTGTCAGCATTGCAAAGAAAATAAATCGATAAGGAACATGGTTATTATAGCGAAATACAGTCAACAGCATTTATAGAGGAAATGTTTCAATCGTGTCTCTGAGTAAACACGTGAAAAGGTTTAATGGGGATCTGTTCACAATGTACTTAGCCACAATTACATTTTCTTAACATGATGACTGGAGGGAACTTATCAGAAAACTCGCCTATATTTAGGAATTCCTTTATCCCGATACATGTTACTATCAGCATCCTCAGTCACAAATAATGAAGTATGATTATTGGCATGGGAACATGTGGTGTGTAAATTATAAGAAGGTATCTATTCCATATCTTTGGGATGATGTGATAGCGTGATGTCTGATGTGTTTACTTATCCTGAGAACAATATGAAACTGACAAAAGGCTTTTCACTGAGCAATTATCAGGTGGCCTTGAAGACCATCTTATGGCTTTATGTGCAGTGATTACTTTGAGTTCAAGACATTTGATATATTTTCCATGATTTGGAAAATGATTAGATTACTTACAGTGTGGAAACAGGCCCTTTGGCCCAACATGTCCACACGGACCTACTGAAGCGCAACCCACCCAGACCCATTCCCTTACATTTACTCCTTCACCTAACACTACGGGCAATTTAACATGGCCAATTCACCTAACCTGCACATTTTTGGACTGTAGGAGGAAACTGGAGCACACCCACGCAGACACGGGGAGAATATGCAAACTCCACACAGACAGTCACCTGAGGTGGGCACTGAACCCAGGTCTCTGGTACTGTGAGGCAGCAGTGCTAACCACTGTGCCACCGCGCCGCCTAATGATTAATAACTTTATGACAAATGTCTACATGTGGTTATTAGCTGGATTCAAAGCATTCAATGTGTTGGTGCCAAAACCCTTCATTGTTGACATTTTCAAGAGAGATATATAATGCTCAGCCATTGGCTGGAAGTCAAGGTGTAAGAAAATTTGGGTCATCCTGGAACTGATTGATTCTCGCTGCTGTTTGACTTAGTTTGATTAATTTTGTGTTTGTCCCGATTTATCTGGCTGTAGGTGAATTCAGAATGTATAATTTCTGTCCAAGGGTCACTTCACATCACTGGAGAGTGAAAATATAGTTCACATACCGTGATAACAATGAATTGATAATTAAATTTTGTGTTTTAACAGATAAAATGATTTATGCTTTCCAGTAGTTGTTAGATATTTATTAGATATTTATTAAAATAGATAAACTGAAAATTGTTGTCCTGTTGCAGGATTGTTGAATTGTTAAAAGCTACATATGTAGAGTGTTTTTGGAATGATTTGGTGGTGCCAGTGTTGGATTGGGCTGTACAAAGTTAAAAAAAATAAGCACCACCAGGTTATGAACCAACAGGTTTATTTTGAAGAACTAGCTTTCAGAGCGCTGCTCCGTCATCAGTTGGTTGAAGGAGCAGCACTCCGAAAGCTAGCGCTTCCAAATAAACCTGTTGGACTATAACCTGGTTTTGTGTGATTATTTAACTTTGTTTTTTGGAAGGAATTGTTCTTTTCATTCAAATATACAGGCTGTTCAAGAATTCTATCTTGCCTTCCATGGCTTTCTTTTAGAGATTACACATTTATAGATTAGATTAGATTAGATTACTTACAGTGTGGAAACGGGCCCTTTGGCTCAACAAGTCCACACTGACCCTCCGAAGAGCAACCCACCCAGACTCATTTCCCTACATTTACCCCTTCAATATAGTCAATTCACCTAACCTGTACATTTTTTGGACTGCGGGAGGAAACCGGAGCACCCGGAAGAAACCCACACAGACACGGGGAGGATGTGCAAATTTCACACAGACAGTTGCCTGAGGTGGAAATTGAACCAGGGCCCCTGGCGCTGTGAGTGCCACCATGCCGCCCACAATTCATATAATCTTGACTGTAATCAGTATTTCAAATTTGCATCAGATTTAAGATGCAAATGAGGACCAGTAAACGAGTCCTTCCATGAATGGAAAACACAGTCAATTGAATTTACAGAAGCAAATTCAAGATTGGTCCAAATAAGCAAATAAATACTTTGAATGGAAATGATCCGAAAATGTTTACATCTACATTTGGACTAAGTCAAATGATTCTTTTTTTTTGAAATGATTGGACTGAAAACCTGTTTGAAAACATGTACAAACCAGGACTATTGACAAGTCTTGCTGTTAGCGCTCTTGGCCAATCGTAATAAAGAATAAATACTACTTTGAGTAACAAGTATCATGTGTAATTGCTGGGCTGAAAAGTAAGAGGATAGCTCTTGTATTTATTGGCAAGAATTATAACCAAATGTTTACTGTGGTTACTGCACTCAGTAACAATAAGATCAAGATCAATGGCTGTTAGAATCCTTGGCCACTCGTAATGAAGAATAAACACTGCTGTACGCAATACGTATCTTGGATAATTACAGAACAGAAATTTCAGAAGACACTCATTGTATTTACTGGAGGGAATGATAATCAGATGCTTACTGTGGTGATTGGTCTCAGGAACAATAAGACAGTTACTCAGATTATTCCACTGAACAGTAATTAAATGATCATGAGACCATTGTCTGGCTTTATGAATAGTGTTTTGTGTGAGCATTGATTTCAATAACATTGTCATAGTATCCAAGTCTACAGGTTAGGTGAGTTGGCCACGCCAAATTGCCCATAGAGTTCACGGATATGTAGGTTAGGTGCATTAGTCAGGAGAAATGTCGAGTAATAGAGTAAGGGAATGTGTCTGTCTGGGTGGGTTACTCTTCAGTGGGTCAGTGTGGACTTGTTGAGCCAAGTATCCTGTTTCAACACTGTATGGTTTCTATGACGCTATGATTCTTTGATTTAGTAATAGATTGATAAGCGAGTGCTAAAGATACTATTTAAAGTCAACAAAATCTTTATGTTGAGTAGAATTACTTAGCAAAATGCATTGAAGCCATCATACACAAAGTGAGATAAGTGGAAGTTGTAAGGTATTTTGATTAAATAAAATGAATGTCATCAGTTAGATATTTTAAATTTGAAAAACTACAGTGTCCTCAAATCTAAAATTTAGAGACAATGTAATGTGATACATACATTTATTAATGACTGAAGATAATAAATTGCCGAATCTGTGATTATTGGAATGAACAACAGACAGAGCAAATCCAAAATTGGATTGAAAAGCAATTCAAACTCTGCTTAGATATTTTCTAATCACCATTCTAAGCTGTTTTGGTGCATCTCTGTTGAAGATGAGAACTCAACGCTCACTTCCTGGTCTCGTGGGAGACACTCTACTGGAGTTCCACAGGTTCCTTTCATTATGTTCCCACCAAGGAAGGGTGGGATTATAATTAATTGTGATTACGCAAATGAAAACTAACCAGTGTCCACTCCTATAATTGGGCTGGGAATTAATTCGACTGTTTCTATGCAATGGACTGAGAATGAAATGGTAATTCACAATAATGATGGTACTAAGTATATAGGCTCTTATGTAAAAATTACTATCGTGACAATTGAAGGACAAATAAATAGACATATCAGGCGCTTATTGTAAATTCATGAAAAATACAACTGCTGAATATGTTTAAAGCAATTTTTCTGATAATGAAAAGATAATTAGAATGCTTAGCACCAGGTGGAAACACCAAAACAAAAATTATTCACTGTGACTATTCAGCTGCAGGCAGCTCCCCTTCCTTACACAAATGTACAACTTCCAACAATTCAAAATGTACTCTGATTGATAAAGGGAAGAACAAACACATGTACGTTTTTTTCTCGTGTTTACAAAAAAAGTCACAAATTTGAATATTTTTAGCTTTAAAATATTTAACCCTTGCTGAGATCAGAAATACAATAAGCCTTCACGTTGAAGAAAAATGTAATCAAATCAAATCAAAATATACATCAATATTCACAATAATTGGGAGAGTGAACACTGCAATATCTTTCCATCAGTTGATGTACTGAGCCATAATTCCACTTTTATATCCCTTACTGGATTGATCAGTTATTAGATATTAGCAATAACTAAATTATTAATATGCTGTCAGTGAACTGAATATTAAAGAGAAATCTCACATTGCTGTTTGAACATACAATGTTCTAAAATAAACAGTAATTATTGGTGAAATGTCATTAGATATCTCTGAATCGATGAGGCTATGGTTACTTTGATTGTTGAAATGAATGGCATTCAGATATTTCCAATGAGCATGGGATGGAAAATCGCTCTTTTTGGTATAGACGTAAAAAAAAAGTTTTATTGGAGTATTGTCAATAAGAAATATAGGATTAAATTATGATGTGCATCTCACCTTACCGAATATTTTCAAGTTTTCTAAAAGGTTTCTAGTCCAATCATCAGTTTAAAAGTGGTCATTTTGGTTCAGCAGATCAGTAACTGCAAACATTTTCAACACATCTCCATCAAAGCTGATAATTCAGAAAAAAATACCAAAGCAATACCAAATGATAAAATATATATTTAGATTAGAGGCAAGTTCATTCTCTACTTATTTTATTCCTATTTTTGACACCAGTGACTAAATATTGATTAGATTAAATGTCATATGTGTTAGACATGAGTTTTCTCTCAAAGATCTGTGCAACACAGGAAAAAGGCCCTTTGGCCCATAACGTTGTGCGGAACATAATGCAAAATAAACTCACCCCTTCGGTCTACCCTTGGTCCATATCCTTCCAAATAATCTAAATGAACATTTAAAAAGCCCTAATGTATCTGCCTCTACCACCAACCCTGGAAGTTCATTCCAGACACCTACCACTCCCTTTGTAAAAAACAAATTGCCCCTCACATGCCCCTTGAACTGTCTCCCCTAACCTTAAACGCATGTCACATACTTTTGACGTTTCAACTCTGGGAAAACCATTTTGACTGTCAACCCTATTTACGTATCTCCTGATTGAATAGACTTGCATCAATTCTTCCTCCATCCTCCGCTACTCCACAAAAAAGCAACCTGAGTTTTTCTCACGTCTCCAAATCCAGGCAGCATCCTGGTAAATGCCCTCTGTACCCTCTCCAAAGCCACCATACCCGTCCTATAATGTGGCGAATAGGAGTGAATACAATACTTTAAGTATGCCTTAACCAAAGTCTTATAAAGTTGTAACATGCCATCCTCACTCTTGTAATCAGTTCCCTGACCAATAAAGGCAAGCATGCCATTTGCCTTCCTGACCACCCTATCTACTTGCATGGTCACTTTCAGGGAGCCATGGTCTTGAACGCCAAGATCTCTTTGAACAACAAAGCTGTTCAGGGTCCTGCCATTACCTACTTTTCCTTAATATTTGAGCTCCCAAAGTGAAACACCTCACAGTTGTATGGATTAAACTTTGCCTTTAATTTCTCTGCCCATATCTGCAATTTATCTTTTTCCTGCTTCATTCTTTGACAACCCTCTACATTATCCACAACTGCACTGAACTTTGTATCATCTGCAAACTTATTAACTCACCAAATTAGATTTTAATCCATGTCACTTATATATATTTGTCCCGCAAACAGAAGGGTTCCAGTGCAGATCCCTGTGGGAAAAAGACAGAAAATGAGGAAAATGCAGAATTCTTGAATAAATGAGGTTTCTTTCAATGACAAAACTATTCTGATGAATAATCTCTGAAGGTGTGATTTTTGTTTTGAAATTAACCCAATATTTTAATTCTCAGTTTACTGATCTTATTGAATATCTAGTACAAACTGCTGTGAAAATATTGAATCGTTTTAAGTGTTTAGTTCCAACGTTAATTATTCTTTAATTGTAATTTCAATTATCACACCATCATGAGAGTTGAATCTATTATTTCTTAGTGCCAGTATCATGATGAAATATTTACACTCGTTTCAGGTCAACACACCTGCAATCAAGCAAAGTTTTCTCACCCAACACTCATAGTAACTATCTCATTCTCTTTCATTTGAATTCTCATTTTAATTAAATGATCATTAATCAGTCTTATCAATTAAGAGATGACTAACTAGTTTTCACATCAATATTTCAGTTCTTTCCAACATATTGTACAATTACATTGCAGTAAGGGTTTCTCATCATTCTTAAATTTGTTATCAGCTATTTTTGTGTCTGATTTCCAGTATCCACAGTTTTTTGCGTCCTTGTATTAATTGTATTTCATTTCAATGCTAACATTTCTATATTTCTAATTATTACAATAAGAGCTAAGTATTTTTCATGTTAAACATTGTATTAATTTCACGTGTTTCTTGTGTATACAAACCAGAATTAACAAATGTTTGCTCTATTCTTTTACAATAAATCTTGAATTCTTAGAAATCACAATTTTGTGAAAATGAGGGAAATTATCTTTCGATTAATAGTCACATTGAATGACTAATGTCATGAGCATTACAAAGCAGTTTAATTTTGAGTACATAAATGACTGCTTCAAACATATTTAATTACTTGATTATCATGAGATTTATATTTGTTTAAGATCATTGTCGCTTCGTTCCAACATTTTTATGAATTACTAATTCCTTTTATCAGTCCATTACACACTGGAATTGTCGAATACAACCCAGTCTGATTATCACAATAAATATTTGAGTAGTTTTCCCTGTGAGTAACCACCGTAAGTATGTGATTATAGTCCTGCCCTTCTTGCATAGGAACATTATGTAGGGCTCTGGTAATGTCTGTACTGAAAGACCAGGAGGTATGGATTCAATTCTAAACTTCAACAGAGATGTGTCAAAGCACATCGGAGTTGATTAGAAAATATCTAAGTGTCTACTGAATTATTTTTCAATCCAACGTTTTCTCAACTTGTATCCGTTGTTCATTATAATGTTCACAATATCTTGAATTTATTTGCTTCCGTTCACTGACTAAACTATGAATGTTATTATCCTGCTTCTAAGTACCTCTCAACTTTTAATAACTTTGCAGTCATAAAGATTCTACAGTGTAAATTACATTTAAGGTAAGGAGGAAAGATTTAAAAGGGATCTGAGGGGCAACTTTTTTCACAAAGTGTGTTTGGCTCACACGGAATGAGATGTGAGAGGAAAGGCTTTGGCTGGTACAATTATAACATCTAAAAGACTTTTGGACAGTTACATGGATAGAAAACGTCCAGAAGGATATGGAACAAACACAGGAAAATGGGGCTAGTTTAGTTTAGGGAACCTGGCCGGGCTGCCTGAATGGCCTGTTTCCGTGCTGTACCAAGCTAGCATAGTACAATTCAAACTTGACTGCGATGGGTAAAGGAGAGAACAAACGGGTGTTGATTCTATTTTGTGTCCATAAAAAAGTGACATGAATTTTACATAATTTTGTCACAAGAAATAGTTCACTCTTATTGTGATCAGAAATACAATGAATGTGAGCATTGAAGTCAAATATAATTAAAACAATTCAACTGTGTTTATATGGTTAAAATAAAAATTGATATTCACAATCATTGTGAGTTTGTACACTGCCATATCTTCACATTACTTCATGTACTGAGCCATTATTACACATTTATACCCCCGACTGAACGGAACAATAATTAGATGTTAGCAACACTTAGATTTTCAAAATCTATCAGTGCATCGTGAAGAAGGAGAAATTGATGTACTTTTATCCTGATCGATGATCAAACATTTGTGTCTGAATCAGGAAGAGAGTAAGGAGATAACCAAAGTGAATATCAGAGTGACCACAAGATACAGTCCATGACATGTGATAGAAAAAGGAATTTGCATAATTTCATGGTTATTGAACGTTAATAATTAATTCCCTCCGCAGGTACTGAAGCAGTCCAAGTCCAAGTACAACATGATCTGGACAATATCCAGGTTTGGGCTGACAAGGAGCAAGTAACGTACATCCCACACAATGCAGGCAATGACCATCACGTATAAGAAATAACCGAACCACCATCCCTTGACATTCGATGGTGTTGCCATCATTGAACACCCACTATCAACATCCTGGGAATAATCATTGATTAGAAACTGAATTGGTCTCACCACATAAACACAGTGGCTACAAGAGTAATTTAACTGAAAGCTTGTCCAACAGCTACTAGAAACAAGTCAGGAGTGTGATGGAATACTCCCCACTTGCCTGGATAGTGCTGCCCTAACAACACTCAAGAAACTTGATACCATCCGGAACAAAGCAGCCCGCTTGATTGGCACATCATCCACAGGTATCCACCCCCCACCACCACTGATGCTCCGTAGCAGCAGTGTATACTATCTACAAGATGCACTGCAGGAAATCAGTAACCAGCACCTTTCAAACCCATGGCCACTTCCAACGAGAAGGACAAGGGCAGCAGCTAGATGGAAAGACAACTATCTTCAAGTTCCCCTATAAGGTACTAATCACCCTGAATTGGAAATATATAGCTGTTCCTTCACTGTCATTGGGTCAAAATCCTGGAAATCCCCACCCCAAAGGTATTCTGCTGTATACCCACAGCAGGTAGACTGCAGCGGCTCAAGAAGACAGCTCACCACCAATTTCTCAAGGGCAACTAGGGACGGGCAATAAATGCTGGGCCCAGCCAGTGACACCCACATCACATCAAATAAATATTTTTAAAATGTCTACAAGATCAAACCAGCTCCACACTGTCCTAACTGCAATCTCTGCCCCTTATTGACAAAGACGAACGAATCTGACCTTGCTCAACTTTCTCATCAAAATCAAGTCCAGCATTCACCCCAGCCCTCTCTCATATGAACCAGCATCATTTCCACCACCAACAGTAGATCCTCTTAAAATATTTTGTCAGTAACTTTTAATTAACTGGTTACTACAATTACAATGCAATCTCTACAAACAGACCAAATACCTTTTATGCAACAACAAATTTTCTAACAACTTTTCTCGATCTCTGTCATTCTTTTTAGTTCGATGAGGTAGGGAGGGATGGAAACACGACAGTGATGTAAGATATATGTAGTACAGTGAGACAGGAAAGCTAGTATGGCTCATGTTGACTCTTAGACCCCACACAGTGAAGCAACACATTCACTGCATAATAAACATAACATAACATTTCAACCCCACTCACACCCGGCGTGACAGAAATAAAATGTGGATCGGTTGGACAGGATAGGTTTGTTACAGTTAGAGTTTGGGAGAGTGAGGGGTGACATGACTGAAGTATCTAACATCCTGAATGGTTTGATAAGGTGGATGTGGAAAGGATGTTTCCACTTGTGGGTCATTCCTGAACTAGAGGGAAATGCTTCAAAATTGGGTTCACCCTTTCAGGACAGCGATGATGATATTTGTTTCCCATCAGAGGGCTGTGCAAATTTGGAACTCTCTGCCCCAGAAGGTGGGCTCACTGAGTATTTTTAAGACACAAGTTGATAGATTCTTGTTAAGGGACATTGGGGGAGATGGAATATAAATCACTAACAGATCAGGCCTGGTCTTATTGAATGGTTGGGCAGGCTCGAGGGGCCGAATGGTCACTTTCTGCTTCTCTCTCACATGATCCCAACACTGAGATCTTTGTTTAAAATTCATTTACTGGGATGTAGGTGCCACTGGCTGTGGGCAGCATTTATTACCTGGAGGGCAGGTAAGGGCCAACTACATTGGTGTGGGTCAGGAGTCACATGTAGGCCAGACCAGGTCAGGATGGCAGTTTCCTTCCCTAAAGGACATCTGTGACCCAGATGGGTTTTTCCTGACAATCGAGAATAATTTCATCAATAGACTCATAATTCTAGATGATTATTAAATTCAAGTTCCACATCTGCCGTGGTGGGATTCGAATGAGGGACCCCAGAATATTCGCTGGGTCTCTGCATTAACAGTTCAGCAATGATACCACAGGACTGTTACCGAGCTACAAAGGGTGGGAACCAAAACCTTGATCAAACAGGGAGAATTAAGGAGCGTTGAAGGGAATGGGGGAAGAGAATGACCAAGTTTAGGTTCAAGGCAACTGAAACTAAAGCCACCAACAGGGAGGAGAACAAAGTAAGAAACTCTCACACAGCTGGAATTAGATAAGTGCAGATACCCCAGGGAGGTGTGGAATTACACAGGGAGGACAGGGTGAAGGCACGGGTAGGTTTAAAAGCAGTGAACCAAATTTTGAAATTTTCTTCATGAACATAACGTAGATCAGGTTAAAACTGAGGTAGGTGTCTGACACAACTTGCTGCAAGGACACGGTGGCACAGTGGTTAGCACTGCTGCCTCACAGCGCCAGGGACCTGGGTTCAATTCCCGCCTCAGGCGACTGACTGTGTGGAGTTTGCACGTTCTCCCCGTGTCTGCGTGGGTTTCCTCCGGGTGCTCCGGTTTCCTCCCACAGTCACAAAGATGTGCGGGTCAGGTGAATTGGCCATGCTAAATTGCCCGTAGTGTTAGGTAAGGGGTATATGTAGGGGTATGGGTGGGTTGTCGCTTCGGCGGGTCGGTGTGAACTTGTTGGGCCGAAGGGCCTGTTTCCACTCTGTAAGTAATCTAATCTAAGACACAGACAGTAGAATCTGAGGTGATCATGAGGTAATGGAGGTAGAATGTGGGAGACAAGCTGGGACTGTAATGGAATAGTCATGGTGAGAGGGAACAAATGCTGGATGCAGGGTTTCAGCAGCTGATGGACTGACGCTGAGGCGAGCCATCGGAAACTAAGCAAGTGACCACCATCTAATAGGGCAGAGAAACTGGTCCATCAGCCTGAAACTGACTGACCACGTGGCTGTCAGAGCCTTTTTCTGTAACATTCAACACAACCAGGAAATAAAACAAATGAATAATTAGCTGAAAACAAGGCAACTGCTCTGTTAGAGTCTAAACTATTCAATGTTCAGTTATTGAACATTATTGATTCACAGAATATTCTAACCTGCACAATCACAGTTAAATGGGAAAGTAAACAACATTCTTGGCAAAGACAAAGTGAAACAACTGCTTGTATAAAAACAGCTCAGAACAAAGGGGCTGAATCCTCCACAAACTGACAAACACAGATACCATCCGTTTATAGGTAGACAATGAAATTCTTCAGAAAAACACTTCCCTGCCGATGGTGTGTGAACTGCCACTTATTTCCTTTGAAAAGAGTCTCTGTTTCCCCTCAGAAAAGCAGGTGTGTCGCGCACTTACAGACTGACTTACAGACAAAGGAAACCTGATCTGAGACTCGCAGGTTAATGAAGCTATTAGTGACAGCCCATTGCACACAACAAGAGCTTAGACCACATCAGATTCTAGTGAAACCAACAATGCAATGAAAAAGATGAATTAGTCTTGAAAATCATGCAGCCTCTCTCAATCAAATAATCCTAGTCAACTTCCAAACATTTTTAAACTATTAATACCAATGTATACATATTTATATCTTTCTCTAATTTCCTCCAAAAATATATATGATTATTCTCTTCAAAGTACATTTTAAATGGTCAATTCATAATCACAATTCATTGCCAATTTTTCTTAGAGCAAAACAACTTGCAAACTAAAATAGTTTTCATGTTAATAATGACACTCCAATATGTCCAAATATTGTTTTGGTTCATTATTGCAGTGAAGCTAAAATTAAAGTCTATTTATTTTCTCTGATATCATTCCATTACTTTATTCCCTAATAACAATGCCCATGGTGTAATACGTGACAAGCATTAAAATAAAATCACATTTTCATTGTAAGAACAGGTACAAATGATCACATATTATTCAGTTCATTCATTGTCGTTGATTATCAGTTATTTTCATTGTATGATCATGTTAAATTCACTTAAATAAACACAGTACAATTCTCACCTCTATAGATTTGTAAAGTGAATGTCAAGTTATAAATATTTCAAGTAAAACCAAATTCACATTTTGTTCTGTTTTATTCCAGGAATGATGGAATGTGTTACATTATTATGGGAAACAGGAACAAGTGAAGGTGGTGCCTCTCAGACGTGAGGCCTTAAAGCTAAAGGACAGCTGGTAGTTACAGTGGGGGATGTACCTAGTGCCCTGCTCTCCTCAGAAGGCAGTGAGGATGGTGACACTGGGTAGAACGGGTTAGATGGTGAAGCGACCACGTATGGACAGAGGGACAGCAATGGGTGGGATGACCCACCACCCTGTAAGGCCCAGAAGGCCGTGTCCATCGCACCGCTGGGCATCAAAGCTCAACGTGGCTAGACAGTAGGGAGCAACAAAAGGAACTGACAGAAACCAAACCTTAACCGTTTACCCGGCAGAACGACAGGTGTTGGTGAATGAACACCCAGCCTGATGGAGAAATGGTATTAATGGGCCTTATTGAGACAATATGGATAAATATATTGAGGTACACAGTCTCACCGATGATGGTGTCAGGCCAAGATCTCTCAGGCCCAGATGCCCTGACATGTACAGCAGAACCTGTCCCTGCAAAGAGAGGATGGAGGTGTGAGCCGGTTCCCCCCAGTGCACAGTCGATCAGTGGCTCCAGGCATTTACAGATATTACAGGGACACACTGGGGAGGAGACAGGCAAAATAGTCTAAAATAACCTTGGTGACTCAGGGACCCAAGGGTAATATCGAGGATCATAGAGAGAGGAAGCCTGAGGCGTGTAAGGACCACGGGGGATCACCAAACCCCAAACTGTGATGATGAAATAGGTTTGATGTATTTAAAAGATGACATGGGACCCCATTTAACTGTAATTATAAACATGGGACTCCCAGTGGGAGATAATTCTAACCAAATGCTGAATTGGTCATGAGAGCTGAGGCAAACGCAGACACACAGAGGAATAGCTTCAGTACAGGGAGGATAATCAGACCCACAATGTTACAAGGGAAGCAGGAAAGGGTACATTGCCAAGGAACGTAGGCAGAGAGAGGGAGACAGATGTTTTCATTGTGTATGGCCTCTGTTTACGTAGGCACATGCATAGCTCATGAATATTTATTGATGCTGTGTTTGCTGTATTAATAAATATTAATACAGGAGCAGCTATAACAGTTACTGATATGGATTTGTCCCCACCCTCTCAATTACTAAAATGAGAGCAGTTGGAGAGGGAATCGAGGAAGCTGGATGAAATAAACCGATGCAGATCACCGATATGGCAAAATATACTCAGATATGGGAGTGTGAAACTGAGGAAAGGACCATTCTGGGAGTTGCCATTTTAGAACAGTTAGGAGCAACTATTGATGTAGAGACCCGAACTGTAATTTGGGAACAACCTGGCCAGGCCCGGGACAGGAAGCAAAGGAGAGGCGACATCTCCAGGGTAGATACCTTGCAGGGAGACTGGAACAGTCAGGGAATCTGGGGAGTTATAGCTAGGACCCAAACAGCAGTGTGGGTAACTCAAACAGGAATGTGGGTTATTATCTATGGATCCTGTAAAGATCGAGGGCCCTCTTACTCCCCACACAAACAGGATCCCATTAAAGCTGGGGCTGAGGAGGCAGTAACTGTGACAGTAACCGATTGAGAGAAGCTAAGAATAGTCAGACCGACAGTATCCCAGACTAATTCACTGAATCCAGATGACTCATCCCACCTCACTATTGATTAAACCTCCCTCAGTAAATCCGCCTCTAAAGAGTATCCTACAGTAGCGAACCACACCACTGTATTTAATGGATTGAAATCGTAACAGGATATAGTCTCAGCCTTGTTATTGTGACTGCATTCTGGTCCATAACGGCAGAATTAGCTGGGGTTTACTATCGAAGGAAAACAGTACACCTGGATCCAGTTACCTCAGGGATCCCATAATATTCCATTATATCCCACCGATGTAAGGCTGGTGGAGTTAGTCTATTTAATCTTAACAACACCTCATTACCTCAGTTGGTGAGAAAGAACATATCCAAATATTAAACATAGTATTGTGTCAGTTCAGGCAGGCCGGGCTTAAAATTAACCCACAGAGAGTGCAACTGGGAAGGTAAGTAGAGGCGTACCTGGGACATCATATCAGGGAGATCAAATCAGGAAGGCAGAGGGGATAATCCCAGTGGAACAAAAGACCATGATTTTAAAACTATTTTAAAACATCGCGAAGGGGTAAGGCAAACTTTAGATTGTTTAATTATTGGAGGCCTTTTGTGGAGGCCAGAATTGGCAGAGCCATCACAAGCCCTGACAGAAGCACGGACATTAGCCAGGGGTCAGGGAGTCAACGTGTACTCAGACAGATTTTATGCCTTTGGTATTGTTCATGACCATGTGTTGGTCTGGGCTCGGTGAGGGAACATCACCTTGTCTGGGGGCCACATAGAGCATGAGGAACCGGTCAGAGAGTCAGTGGAAGCAGCTAACTTTCCCAGTGAAGTAACAATAACAAAAATTAGAGCTCACAGGGAACTGCAAACCCCACACCAACAGGGCAGTGAGTATGTGGCTAAGGCAGGTAAAATACTGACTGAAACAGTGCAGACATTTGCGGAGATGACAGTGGCAGGAGCTGCAGAAGTGAGAGAGGAAGATTTAAAGATAAATCCAGAAACATTCCCACAACAGGAGAGAGAGGAAAGGGAAAAGGGTGGGGCAGTAATTGGACAAGACAGAGTCTGGATGATCCAGCAGTGCCACCACACTGTATAAGACAGATATCATTAAAAACATATCATGGTCAGCCCATGTTGGGCAGGATACAATGCTCCACTACAGGGGGAGGCCTGGAACAGGGAGAGATACAGCAGCTTTTTGTTGAAGGGGTGTAGTCTTGTACACACTATATGAGCTGAAAATGTGTTGCTGGAAATGGGTTGGCAGGGATATGGATCATGTACAGGCAGATGGAATCCTGACGAAGGGCTTATTCGACGAAACGTCGAATCTCCTGTTCCTTGGATGCTGCCTGACCAGCTGCGCTTTTCCAGCAACACATTTTCAGCTCTGATCTCCAGCCTCTGCAGACCTCACTTTCTCCTACACACTATATGAGCCAGGAAAAGCAATCAGGATAAAATGGAGGCACAGCAGGGACCCAGGAGCCCATGGGAACATGACCTGCTGAGGAAAGGCGACCAGACCCTAACCATTAACTGATTTTTCTTCACAGATGCTGCATGACCTGCTGAGCATTTCCAACAACATCTGTGCAAGTTTAAAGGCAGTTGTGTCAGGCAAGTTGCTTATGCAGGAGGTGGTCAGTGACTAGAATGTATTTGCCTGAGAGATGGTAAAAGCAGAAACAATCACAATGTTTAAGTGGCATTTGGGCAGACACATAAGCAGGCATGGGTTGGCAGGGATATGGATCATGTACAGGGAGATGGAATTAGTTTGGAATGGCATCATGATCCGCACAGACATGGTGGGCCGATTATCCCAGTGCTGTCCTGTTCTGTTTTCCGGGGGGTAGAATGTGTGGAGCGAGAGATAATATTTTGAGTGGAATATGTCTCTTCATTAGAACACACAGTAATTTGATGCATTTTGAGAGAAGCAGTGTAAAAAGGGAATATATATTTGATTGGAACAGACACAGGGAGCAGGACAGCAGGATGGGGGACAATGTGTACAAATCATTCAAGGAGAGAGAACATAAAGTGTTTTGAGTAAATGTATAGGATACTGGGCTTCATTAATAGAGCGAATGATAACAAACTTATGGAAAAGATGCTAGCCATTGATAAAGCTCTAGTTAGGTCACAGTCAATCATTGCATCCAATTCTGGTCACCAGATTCCTGGTCAGAATGGGGAAGTTAAAATACCACAGAGGGGCCAGTTCCATACTTTGCTTTCTTTCAGGATGCATTGGCGACTCAAGGGTCAAACATTCTCCTGCCAAAGGTCTTACTGCTGCATTGTAAGAGTACGAGGCCTGTACTCTTACAATACAGACAGAACACCTCAGTAGGGGGAGGCGGACTGTACCTTCGAAATAGAACGTATTGCAGCCACACATGTGGATTCCCCCGTAACCCCAGACAGAGGAATTTGCCCTTTCCAGACAAGACTGAGAGCCCTGGGCACAACCCTGTTAAACTGCCTCCCGCTCCCAATGTCTTACCTCCCCTCCATATTAGCATAGGTAAGTGAATCCCCCATTTACTGAAGGTAGAACCCTTCTGCCTTAATCTCTTCCCATCAACACATAATCATGAACAATACGATATTCAGATTCTGTAATCCATTCACACTTTATCACAGGACATCGCCATTCATCAAGCTTTGTAAGGTCATAATTACCTACTTTAAGCTATGTAATGGCAATCGCCCATGTGACTGATATGCCTTTGTCTAATTCCTATTAAATATACTGTCTCTGTGGGTAAGGCAAGAGATTCATGAAGAACAGTCTCCACAAGTAGACACTCAGCTAATTTAGGGACACTTTGAAACTCTCGCCCGCTGCACAATAATAAAGCTACTGCTGTTGTGCAGAAAACTTGCATCGTCTGGATTTGTGGAACAAATTAGACATCAATAATGAATGATATGAGTGATCTTCAGAGTGTGGAGTACAGACTTACTGGAGTGGTTCACTGATGAAGAAAACGCAGTCACTGAATTGATTTGAAGAAAGTTTTTATTTTCTTTAAGTAAACTAGTTGAATATATTTTTGATAGAGCTGTATAAGATTAGTACAGACCTAGATATAGCAGACAAACATATCTGTATTCGATAGGTGATCGCACAAGAATTAAGATCAGATGTAAGGTTTTGAGACAGCGGGAGATGAACAAGTGTTTCTACTGACTGTATTGGCTGGAAATATGCAGAACATGCTGCCTATTATGGTGGTGCAAGCAGAGAAGATGAATGATTGTTAAAAACAATTATATCAGATCTGAGGGAAATAAAATTGCAGAGTTTGGGGGACGCATGGGGAATGAGAATATTGGATTCTGCTACAGAGAGCCAGCTTGGATTTGATGGGCCTCTCTCTGTGCTATAATGCATTTTATGTGGACTTGCTTTACTTGCTCTGGTCACGATTAAATTGTCATTGAGGTAAATCTGCTCAGTGTTCCTACTCAGTCCAACACAGGCTGTCCCTCCACAGCAGGAGATAATGTTTACTGCTTTATACTGGGTTCTAGAAGGGGGCGGGGGGGGGGGGGGGGGGGAGGGTGTAACGGTGTGTATAACAGCCTGCCAGCACTTATGTGAAATCAAAACACCAGTGCAGCCACATTAGGGACAGACTCTGGAAATGTGGGGAATGCCAGAAGAGAATTCTTTACCCATTCCCACCTGGAAACGGGCCAAACCAGTCAGTCTGGGGAGAAGCTATTCACCTGCTCTGTGTTGTAGGGGAAGGGGGAAGGGATTCACTCAGGCAGCCATCCTGCTGAGACACCAATGAATTTACTCATAACCACAACTTGAAGGACTTTTTTTTCTCTTATTCACACCAAGCAATGAACAATTGGCAGTTCATAAAGTTTTTTGCATATAGAGAACTTAGCTTTGGAAATGTTCACAGCATTGTGGAACATGTACAGATTCACACTGGGTAGAGACTTTTATTTTCCTTTATTCATTCACAGGATGAGGGTATCGCTGGCCCGGCTTCATTTCCTGCCCATCCCTAATTGCCCAGAGGGCCGGTATGAATCAAGCCCATTGCTTTTTATATTGATATTAATCAACATGAATGTCAGACTAGATTAATTATCATCAAACTCAAATCCATTTGATATTCATATATTTACAATCAGTATTCAATTCACCAAATGTAGTTGAAGGTAATAATCTTCAAGTGATTCGAACAGAGAAGATACCTGAATACTTGTTCCGCAAATTAAAGCCTGTTGTGTTTAGATAGTAATAATTTAAAAATGGTGACTTGAGAGTAATGGAAGAAGTTGATTGCTGGGTAACTGATAATCTTGTTTTAATCTGAAGTTAAGTTAGGATTGGTTAACAAATGGTAGGGAATCCCAGCCCCATGGAGTGCACATCCAGTTCCATGTGGGAAAACCAGGACACTTCTTGTATCAGTGACAACCACAAGAACACGGAGGTGACACTGGAAATGTCAGGAACACGAGTTAATCCATGGTTAAAGTACTGCACTCACTCCTAGTCCCCACGTAGATGTGTTCTCACCAGAGAGGGTACAGAGGAGATTGATCAGAATGTTTCCATGATTGGAGAATGTCTGCTCTCTGGAAAGGTTGGATAAGTTGGGGATGTTTTCCGAGGAGGATGAGCTGAGATTTAATTGAAGTGATAAAATGCTGAAGAATCCAGATCGAGTGAATAGGAAGGAGCTATTCATAACAGAGAGGTCAGAAACTGGAGGTTTTAGATTGAAACTAATTCTCAGAAAAAGGGGAGTGGATGGTGTGGGGCAGGAACTCACTGATGGGGTGGTAGAGGCAGTAGTCAGCATCACATTAGAATAAAAGGACATGGATGTAACTGAGATGCTGGAACATGCAGGGCTATGGACTAAAGTCTGCAGAATGGGATCGTTGCGATTTATTTGACATTTCTCCAGAATATTAAACTCAAGTCCAATTTGAGAATTTATGAATATCATCCGACCTGAATTCCAAACGTCAGACTAAATTTGTCAGTAAGTTCCAGCACAGATCAAGGCTACTTGGTCCATCCTGTATGTGTTGGCTGTAATAGAACGACCCAGGCTTTACAGCGTTCTGTACTCACCAATGACAGCAACAGTTTCAGACTGTGAACCCTGTCCTCTATGTTGTTATAATCTGTCTTTTCAATGTATTTCTTTGGCAGCTGCTCACCTTGTTTCCTTGTTTCTTTCCCAGCCCTAACTCCATTCCCCATAGCCTTGAGGGACTACTATTTCTGCTGTTTAATCTCTCCTGTCTTCCCCCGAGTGACAGACTGTCTTTTTGTCCTTGTCTCACCCCCCACCTTGCTCACAACCTGTTACATTTCTGATGGTTCCCTGACCTCTGTGACTTCACTGTGCCCCCTGGGTCAGTGGCACGACTTTTGAATTTTCTTCCTCATGAGATAATCAGAAATCTTTCTGGCTGCAGTTTCCCCCAGATTTTATTTTGGAAAAAAAAGCATTTGTGTCAGAGTCAAGCATTTGTGAGCCTTCATCCACAATCCTGAGCATTTAGACATAATATGTGACCCTCCCACAGATGTGCAGGTTTTCTGGATTGGCCGCGCTAACATGGCCTGTAATGTGTAGGTTAGGCGGGTTGGTTTAGCAATGCTAAATGTGGGGTTATGGAGGCAGGGTGGGACAGCAGGTCATTGCAGACTCGATGGACCGAATAGTTTCTTTGTGCGCCTCAGGGATTCTGTGATTCTAACTAGTTGTGATTGTCGACACGTTTTCCTCATGCCAGGTTCATTCAGCTCAGATACACACGCTGCCTTTGTGTTTCTGTTGCTTCTCGCTCAATCCTTTCCTTCTGTTTTACAGCAATTTCACACCGTATGTGAGGGTGAGAATGAATTTGTCAATACAAATACTCGAACCGAAACCCCTCACATGTCAGGACCTATTTCTGCTGCTGATGTCGCTCACAGGGAACAGTAAAATAAAGGTTCAGTCATACATCTTACAAGGACACAGAGGTTACAATCACCAGGAATAGCTACACAGCTTAAACCTCTTTTCTCAAGAAATAAAGGACGCTGGAGAGACAGCCTGGTACAAGTAGGAAGCTTTGTGTCTGTATTTTCAGAGATTTAAGGTTGAAATCATTGGGTTTGAAGCATGTTTCATTGCCCCACGTCATCAAAGATGCTATCTAAATGTGCCTCTTTCTTTCTGTCTTTTTGTCTGAGTTAACAATCAGATGGACAGGTCAGTCAGTGTCTGTGTACTTTCCCAAATCCCTGATTGATTCTGTCTCCCCCCACAAACTCAGGTGCCTCACCACACTCTGTGTCAGGGAGAAACTCTGCCGTTACAAAGGGAACGGTCTTTGCTGTCACCTCTCCTCGTGCTTCCGCCTAATCCCCACTTCCCTTCATTAAATCCCAGCTGCCTCTAGTCCACCCACGTGGACATGTTGTAGAGCATGACAGGAGATTGGATTGAAACCGAGAGTTCAATAGCCAGGATGAAATAGGAAGGAGGAAATAAACGGGGTTTTTGGATCCCAGGGGATACAGACTCCAGGATTAGTCCTTGTGGGCATTCCCGCAGTAATATGAGACAGCATTCCATGATGAGAGTTAAACCCGGGCGGCAGGAGAGGGAGCCACAGAACATTAACAGGTTTGGTGCAAACACAGGAAGTTTGTTCAGACAGTAACAGTGTGTTAGACATGGAGGTGAAGTGAGCAGTGAGGGGAAATGTTACCACAGGCTGCAGATGGACAACTTTCATTGGAGCAGGAGGCCATTCAGCCCCTCAACCCTGCTCTGCCATTCAATAGATCATGGCTAATTTGTCGCCTAACTTGCCATTTTCAAAACTCTCCAAACTCATCAATAAACTCCTCTGCAACACACAAGATGAATATTGAAAAGCTAACCATCTGCAAATGCTGGGAAACAAAACCAAACACTGCTGGAAATTTTCAGGAGATCTGGCAGCATCTGTGGAGAATGAACCTTTGGGTCCAGTGACCGGTCAGGTGACCAGCTGCAGCTGACCATTCAGCCTTTTCTGTAACCCTCTCTGGAACAGGTTCTGGTGTGAGGGGAATGAGATTGTCAATAACAACTCAGAGACACAGGAGGATGTGCTCAATCAGAATAAAACACATTTTGGTCTTTCACTTTTAATTCAACTGCAAACATTATTCATTATTATTTCTGAAATAGGATAATAGGCCAGCAAACAATTCTTCATGTCATTGGGTCTGGGAAACTGTGTTAATTCTGACCTGGTCCAGCCAACATGTGAATCTAGACCCTGAATAATGAGGTTCACTCTGAACCATCTCTTGCACAGTCAGAATGGATGACAAATGCTGTCCCAGCAAGTGATGCCATGATCCCATGAACAACAAAAACAAATCCAATTGCTGTGGTTAGTTGTGAACTTGCCGGTGATATTGGAAGAGGATGAATGGGAAGGTTTATGGGGTAAAGGGAGAAGAATGGCATTCGGTGAGGTGTTCCTTTGGAGAGCTGATGAGCCAATCAGCCTCCTTTTGTACAGTAACAATTCTGTGAATAATTAATTCTGAGTCCTCTAAGGAAATATCAGAGCAGGGTTTGTAAAGAAGTCAGATTGAATGAGTATCTCGGTGAACACAAGTGAGACACAGGTACAGAGAGGCTTTGGGATGGATTAAATTAAATTGTATACTTTTGCACAGTCATCAATATTACAGCAGTTAAAATGGGAGTGATCGAGAGAGTTGAATTAGAGCAGCAATTAAATCTTCAACATTCATGCAGCTAAAGGGGATGCTGGGTAAAGATACTGGAGTTAGTGCTTATTTTAATCCAGACACACCAGCCTACGAGCACATCCTTCCTGTATCTATCCTCTCGAGCTCTTGAAGATTTTTGTTCATTTAAAGTGTTTCATGTTTAGATACTCCAGAGAAGACAGGTTCAAGCTACTCAATCTCTCCTGCCAGGGCAATGCTGCTGCTAGAATTCAATTCACTGGTACATGTTACTGGCTGCTTCATGGACTGGAACTGGCAATTGAGACTGTAAGGTTCCTGTATAAAATACCTTCGATGGCATTGCCAGATGTGAATGGTTTTAGGAAAATGACCTTGACTTACGGGCATTGAGTGTCAGAGCACTTCCTGTTGTGGGGCATCCTGTTTAGATTCAATCTATTGATAACGATGAGAACTGACTAGCACTGGCTCTGTCAGTGGTCAGAGCATTATTGCTGTCATCGAAGCTGGTAACAAACTTCCCATGGGTTAAAAATCGTAAATGATAGAGTAGGTACGAGATCTGATGATACTGTTGGAGTATTGATGCTGTTGTTAATCACATTAACTCGGCAGGAGTTGACTGAATTCATATTGTCTCTTTCTGAATCTCAGGATGTCTCTCTGGGCAATAAGTCTCCACAAACAGCAATGAGCAGGGGTCATCTGTTTTGATTTAAATTGTGATTGTAGCACGGCTGCTTCACAGCACCAGGTACAAGGCTGGAGTCCAGCCTTGGTCAACAGCCAGTATGGAGTTTGCACATTGTCCCCAGGATAGTGTGGGTCCTCTGGTTTCCTCCTACAGTCCAAAGATTTGTGGGTTAGGTGGATCAGTCATGCTAAATTGTCCACAGTGTCCAGGATTGTTCAGACTCGGTGGATCAGCCATGGGAAATGCAGTGTTACCGGGGTGGAGTGCTCCAGATGGGTTGCTGTTTGGATAGTTGGTGTGGTTTGACGGGCCAATGCTCTCCTTCCACACTGTCGGGATTCCATTCTATGATTAAGGATAAAGGCGATACAACAGGATGTCCTTGAAGAAGGAGCACGTAGCTTGTATCAATTCTCCCGATGCCTTTAGATAGAGATGGGCACCGCAATGGATACAGTGCTTTATCTGCATCGCTGCCTCCTCACCCCCAAATCTACTTTGATTTGATCCCTTCCCACTTTGTCATTTGTAATGGCTTGCTTTGCCTGTAAGGGCCGTTGTTTATAAATATTCAATTGGATACATGGGTGGTTTACTGCTGGTGATTATATGTGAACCAAAATGGGGTAATGGAGGGCGATGATGTTGATGGTGGGAAGGTTGATCAGCTGTGTGAGATAACACTTCCTGGTCAAAAATGTGGAATAAAGAACACTTCACAGCTCACAGAACCAGAACTGAAAAGCAGTTAAATCAAACCAAAGGTTCAGACAGGGAGGGAATATTTCCCTGGAGCTTGAGTAACTGGAAAGTGATGGTGTCCGGGAGCAGACAAGATTTGTTTTACAGGGCATTTGAAATTTTAAAAACTGTTATATTCAGATAGTTTCATTTCTTTTCTTTTAGTTTTATTTATTGTGGAATAAATAGCTACAATATTTGAAAACCAAATTGACAAACCTTGTGTTAAAGACAAATATTAAATAAAATCCATCAAACCGTCCCTCACTGAAACCGGATGTGGAAGTGCATTCGCCTGGAGAATCCCTGCCCACTACTTCCAACCCGGGCTCCATGGCTATATACATACCTGGGAGATAGCAGCAGGAGGCCATTCGGCCTTTCAATCCAGCTCCACCATTCAATGGGAAACAGCTGACCATCCAGCTCAGTCTCCGATTCCTGCTGTGCTCCAATCCCCTTTCATGACTTTACCTTGAAGAACTATACCTAAGTCCTCCTTTGGCTTCACTGCCTTTTGTTCCAGTGATGTTGCGGTGTTCCTGTGTGGGTGTAGGCAGGGGTAATGTGATGGTGCTGCCTCCTGGAGGATGTACTCAGCGTCCCTCATCATCCTGCAGTAACATCAACTGGGTTTCAGCAACTAGAGATAGAAACCATTTCCAAGATATGGGCATCACTGGCTCAGCCAACATTTATTCCCCATCTCTAGTTACCCTTGAGAAGATGGTAGTGAGCTGCTATCTTGAACCATTCACAGTCCATTTGGCGCAAAAGACCGACAATGCTGTGAGGGAGTGTTGCTGGATTTTGGACAAGTTATTCTCCATCTTTGGTTGTTCAAATGCTGGTTAACTTAATCACAATCTGCACAGGAGTTTGAGATTTCAGTCTGCAAATCTTCACCATTAAGCACCCTGAATAAACAAGTATGTACAGGTTAGAAATTCAGAGCAGACAATTCTAGCTTCTCTGGAAATCTTTTTTCCCTTTCTTCTGCAAAAGCTGTAACCCTCCAGCCCACTTACTCTCTCCCACCATTCTGTCTCTGCTGTCCCTAATGTACCCACCCCCATTCTCATGGAGTTACTGATAAACAGATCCATGCCACCACTTCCTATCCTGGTTAGACTCTGCACCCTTTCTGGGTTCACTTCCTTTCCCTTCAGTTACTGCAAGTCAATAATGTTACAGGAGAATAAACCAAAAGGAAACAGAAAGGGAGGTGGCCGATCCTGGACAGAAGAGGGTCCTTCAGTTTGGGAGAATGGGTCAGATCCTTCTTTGTTTCCCATTGGTCGATTCCCAGCATTATGACAAGTTGGGGATGGAACTTGGACCCATGTGGGTGTGGTGACACTTTGACCCCCCCCAATCCGTTAATACTACAAGCTGATACGTTCCTCCTCCAGCCAATCACAATGTCAAATGCTTTCCGCTAATTACCCCAAAGCACATGCTCCAAAATCCTCCCATATTCTGTACATGTGCAGTTCTGGGCTTCCCCTCACACGCGTAGTCCCTCCCTGAGCGATTGTGGGAGTTGTAGCCCCCATGAAGCCACTGGAGACATGTTTCTGGATAGTGAATGAAAAGTGTGGGCTGGAACGTGTTGTGTATAGGATCCCCATTCATACACACAGGACATGTAGGCTGTCACTGGATTTTACTGAGACATCTGCTTCCACAACCTGATTTCTGACGTAAGGAACATAGATTGCGGGGTGGGGAGGTTAATAATGGGTAGCAGATATTAAGCAGATGTAGCTGAGTGGTTAGCACTGCTGCCACACAGCGTCAGGGACCCGGGTTTTATTTCAGCCAGAGGCGACTGTGTGGAGTTTACACGTTCTCACCATGTCTGCGTGGGTTTCCTAGAGTGCTCGAGCTTCCTCCCACAGTCCAAAGATGTGTAGGTTAGGTGAATTGCCTATGCTAAATTGCCCACAGTGTCCATGTATGTGCTGGTTAGGCCATTAGCCATGGGAAATGCAGGGTTACAGGGACAGGGTGGGTCTGAATGGGATGCTCATCATAGGTTGGTGTGGACTCGATGGATGAATACCCTGTTTCTGCACTATAGGGACTCTATTCTATTCTCAAGAAGAAGAATGTACCTATCTCAATGTGTTGCAAATCTGTGGCATTCCCTATTCAAAATGCGGTGGATGCCAGGACAATGAGCAGATTTAATGAAGAGATACAGATATTGAATTTGCAATGAGATGAAGGGTGAGAGAGAGCAGATTGGAAAACCCAGCTGAGACCGAGGTGAGCTCGATCATCACCGTATTAAATGGTGGGGCTGGTTCGAAGGGCTGCATTGCCTCTCCTGTGCCCAGTGCTTATCTTCCTACTGTAATAACTGGAAAGCTGAATCCAAAACTCACCACCTTCACCAAAGGAGATTTTCGGAAAAGCAGGATAGTCAGGTGAATTAGCGTTCCAAACTTAGATAGTGAGGAAGCATGTGGGAGATAATGATTTTGCAATTTTAAACTGAGGGGAGGCAGTGATTTATGGTTTTAGACTGTGAGGACATTGACACCGTCCAGAATACGCTGTTGTGAATATCTAGCCTATACTTTAATATAAAGCCAAGGTCTTTGACAATGAAATGCAAAGCACCCATGAAACTTCACCTCACCTCGTAATCTGATAAAAGACTTCTGATAAATCTGGTTGAACTTAGAACACAGCTGGAAAGCTGGAAGATTAGATCCAATCCAAGATCCAGTGCTTAAACAAAAGGAGACCATAATAGCCAACTCCTGCCTCATCCTAATGTAAACTGGAAGCAAAGAGTTTACCGTGGGAAAGTTGACGGACAGTGGGGGAGTTTTTCGAAGTGCTCAGTAAAAGTATATATCAGGGAAAAGGAAAGATTGTAGGAAAAGTTGTAATCTGCCATGAGTGGCTCAGGAAATAAGGGAGTCTATCAAATTGAAATGGAAGGCATACAAATTGGCAAAGACTATGGAGAAACTAGGAGATTAGAGAAACTTTAAAGATCAACAGAAAGCTAGATGGGATTGGGGGAGAAAAGTGATGAGTAGCTATTCCCAGGGCCGGAATAGCAGTTTACACTGCTAGAGGGGAACCTATTGTGTGGGGAAATGTGGCCTCTCATTGTTGAAGCACTTCACTGTTAACATAGAGATAATCCTGATCACGTTACAAATCACAGCACACTCCAAAAGCTTGTACTCCCAAATAAACCTATTGGACTATAACCTAGTGTTGTGTGATTTAAAAGTTTGTCCACCCCACCCCAACACCGGCTCCTCCGTATCAGAATCCTGATAGACAGCCCCACTGAAACTGAAGTGCCTGTCAGATACTTGAGGGAGCCACAGGGGTGTATGTTTTAAACGCAAAGTGCGAAACTGAACTAGACTTTCTAACTGACCGTTGCCATGGAGATAATACTGAGAGAGAGTCTCTATTCAAAGTCCCAAACCGCAAAGGTATAAGAATGGGAGCTTTACACTGGATAGGTGGGGCTTTACCTGATGCTGCCTGGAGATGTTCTGCATGTACACTATCCAGGTAACTGCCATGTCTCATCAATAAAGACTCTAAGAAGACCTCTCAGAGTTCTGTGCCTAGTTATTCCTATCCAGCAGGGTTCAGGAATATGAGTACACAGCAGTCAGTCTTCACAGTGGAGGATACGAAGAACATGCCAGTAATTGATAAGGAGACTGAGGAACGTGAGGACCTAGAAATAACCATTATCACGAAAGAGTTAGAGCTGGGAAAGCTAATGGAGCTAATGGTAGACAGGTCTCATGGCCCTGATGGAATACATCCCAGGATATCAACAGAGTTAGTGGGAGAAATAGCAGATGCACTTTGAGTCATAGCATCCTACAGCAGAGACAGGCCCTTTGGCCCAAACTGGCCCATGCCGACCAGAATGTCCATCCACACTAACCCCATTTCCCTGCACTTGGCTCATCTGCTTCTGACCCTTTCCTATCCATGTATTTGTCCAAATGCCTTTTACCTGTTGTGAGAGTGTACCCACCTCAATCATTTCCACTGGCAGCTCATTCCATATACATACCACCCTCTGGGTAAAACAGTTGCCCCTCAGCTTCCCTTTTATTCTTTCCCCTCTAACCTTCAACTGATGCCCTCCAGTCCTTGATTCCCTGGGAAAAAGACTGAGTGCATTCACCTTATCCATGCCCCTCATGAGCTTATACACTTCTAGAACAGTACCCACTCAGTTTCCTCTGCTCTAAACAAAAAACTCCTCGCTCGTCCAACCTCGCCCTATAACTCAGACCCCTGAGCCCTGACAACATCCTTTTAAATTGTTCTGCACTTTTTACAGTTTAATAACTGAAACCTACACTGCATTCCTCATATTTCCAGTGTTTCCCCATGACACTGGAACCGACGTAACAAAAATCCATGATCGAGAATGAACTCCTTTACAACAATCCAGTTTTCATAGTGTTTCCCATGGTGCAGGTATCCTTGTGTCTTTCTGGTTGTATGGTTAATTAAAGACTTGTCCTTCTACAAAGCAAAGCTGTGGCTTAATTGTTCCTGGGAAACATGCCATGATTTTTCACACTTTCAAAAACAAACAAACTCTTTCTCCACAGTCACCACACTAACATGGACTTGGCTGTACCTCAGTATTTTTTCCAGTCACACTGAGATTTGGAATATTCGCCCACGGACAGAATACACACCTTTCCTTCCACAGGAAAAGGCCAATGAATATTCAGATCGGCACGGATCAAGTAACTATCAAATCTGAACATGAAGTTCAATTTGAATTTCTCATCCACAAATCCTCCCTTTCAGTATCCGACAACTGAGAAAACAACTCACCATATTAATACAGGATGGATCTTTATAAGACAATTATAGTATAAAATTGTAGTTTCATGTTTCCCAAAGTTTTAACTCAGTCCAACAATTTCTTTCTTCTGTGAACTGAAATCCAAACCAATCTCCTCACTCCTTTCCTCCACACCCAGTTCTCTCACACTCTCCTCTCTTTGAATTAAGTTTCCTAGCTCTTGTCTGCGGACTAAGAACCAAATCAATGAGTCTGACTCTGAGATGCTGCCTGGCCTGCTGTGCTTTGACCAGCAACACATTTGCAGCTGTGATCTCCAGCATCTGCAGACCTCATTTTTGACTCTGAGTCAACCAGGGTGAGGGGGGGAGGGGGGGTGTTGTTGGTGAGTCCTCTGATGACAACCAACCATCCTGCATACACTGCTTCCTGCACACTCTGGCCAAAACCCGTCTTACTAAAATGAACCAAATTAGAACTCAAATTGCAGGTCCATCCTTGTCACTTTCCACAAAAACTCTGAATCTTCACAAAAAAGAGTTCTGATAACTTTCTGCAAATTACTGCACCACTGATAGTCTGATCACATGTCGGTGGGGGCAAGAAACGGGCCATTCCCCTGGGTCCTGCTCCCAGAGGGAGGAAGATGCCAATGACAGATTAATCCCTCACACCCACAGCCTCCTTCCCAGGCACTGTGCATACTCCCACAATTGGCCAGCACTGTTTCCATACACTGGTCTCCCCTACTACAGCACGTGCTCCCCATCATACAGGAGTACGGGAGAATGTCAGCAGCTGCTGCCCAATATATCAGAATCCCTCCAGTATGGAAACTGGCCCTTCGGCCAAACAAGTCCATACTGACCCTCCAAACAGTAACTTACACACACCCATTCCCCTACCCTATATTTACCCCTGACTAATGTAACTAATATTATGGGCAATTTAAAATGGCCAATTCACCTGTCCTGCACATCTTTGGAATTGTGGGCAGAAACCGTAGTACCTGAAGGAAACCCGCTCAGACACAGGGAGAATGCACAAATTCCAGGTTTGGCTGGAAACAAAACCGGGTACCTGGGGTGGGGCTGGAGAACTGGGGTAATGAGATTGTAAACAATGAATGAATGTGGACGACACTGGGGGATGGACAAGTCAGTGAGGGACAGGATCAGTGCAGCAGCAGGACGGAACCCTGGACAATCTGAGCAATGGGAGAGTCTGACAGGAGAGAAACTACAGAAAGGTTCTGTTTGGAGGCTGAGGCAGGGCCAGCTGGGAGACAGTATGGCCTGGTGGCTTGGACAGGTTTTCTAAACAGCCTCTTCAAAGATGCTGTTCCTCAACTCTGAGCCCGATCCTCCTGGTCCAGAGGTAAGGACACTGCCACTATTTCCTGGTGGGCAAGGGATACGGGGACTGCCTTTCAAAAAGGAACTCAACTGTGTTGGTGACATTAACAAGACTCAATACACAGTCACTAACAAAATGCTGCCGTACTTGAACTTCAACCCGAGTATTAACACCTATAACTGGGTAACGCAGACCCCGATGTACAGAGTTAAATCCTGGATATTAATAACAGTTTTGTGCATGGGAAATTATGTCATGAATCTGACTCAGTTTTTTTGAAGAAGTAACAAAGAGGATTGCTGAGGTCAGAGCATGGACATGATCTACATGGACTTCAGTAAGGCGTTCGACAAGGTTCCTCATGGGAGACTGGTCAGCAAGGTTAGATCGTATGGAGTACAGAACTGGCCCGAAGGTAGAAGGCAAAGGGTGCTTTTCAGGCTGGAGGCCTGTGACCAGTGGAGTGCCACAAGGATCGGTGCTGGATCCACTACTTTTCGCCATTTATATTCATGATTTGGATGTGAACATAAGAGGTATTGTTAGTAAGTTTGCAGATGACACCAAACTGGGAGGTGTGGTAGACAGGGAAAAAGATTACCTCAGATTACAAGAGGATCTGGATCAGATGGGTGATGGGCTGAGGAGTTCAGTTTAGAAGAATGCGAGCTGCTGCGTTTTGAAAAAGCAAACTTTAGCAGGACTTAGTTTATAATAAGTTCCAGGGTAGTGCTGCTAAACAAAGAGTCCTTGGAATGCAGGTTCCTAGTTCCTTGAAAGTAGAGTAGCAAGTAGATAGAATAGTGAAGGCGGCAGTTGGTCTGCTTGTCTTTATTGGTCAGAGCATTGAGTGTAGGGGTTGGGAGGTCATATTGTGGCTGCACAGGACATTGATTCGGCAACTATTGTAATATTCCATGCAATTCTGGTCTCCTTCCTGTCAGATGGCTGTTCTCAAACTTGAAAGGGGTCCAAAAAGTAGTCCAGGATGTTGCCAGGGTTGGATAGGCTGTTTTCCCTGGACCGTCAGAGGCTGAAAGGTGACCTGAAAGAGATTTTTAAAATCAGGCCGGGCATGGATAGGGTAAATAGACAAGATATTTTCCTTGCGGAGGGGGGAATACAGAACTAGGGGACTGGGAGGGGAGGGTAGGCAGAGAGGGGGTGGGCGGAGGGTCAGAGGGTGGGTTGATCGAGAGGGTTGGGACAGAAATGGGTGGGGGCAGAGAGGGGGATTAGAGAGGGGAACAGACAGGAGGCGTACAGAGGGGACGACCGACGGAGGGGTAAAGAGACAGGTATGCGACCGACAGTGGGGGGACAGACCAACAGATTGTGGGACAGACCAACGGGGGCGTGCGAGTGACGAAGGGGGGGGGGTGTGCGACAAAGGACTGACCGACAGAGAGGGAGGGGGGAAAACCAGACAGAGTGGGGGGAGACGGGGGGGAACAGAGAGGGGGAAGATGGAGAGTTATTTTATAGATCTACAACTCAACCCTGTTCGTGTTTTCTTCTCATCACCTGAATTCCCTCTGAAGGGCTCACAACAACTGCACAGTTCCTGGAAAGTGGGGTTTCAGGGAGATCAGGTGCTGAATGCGGCATTTGGGACAGTGACATTTAATGGAATGTGCTGGTCAATAAATGGACTCTGGTTTGATTCCACTGTCTGTGTGGTATTTGCACATTCTCCCTGTGTGTCTGTGTGGACTTCCTCTGGGTGCTCTCAATTTCCTCCCACAAATCCAAAGACATGCAGGTTAGCTGGATTAGCGTTGGGTAATGGTAGGTTACAGAGTTCGGGTGGAATGCTGTTCCGATGATTGGTATGGTCTCATGGGCCGCAAGGCCTGCTTCCACACTGTGGGGATTCTGTCACTGGGTATAGGGGTTAGGAGGTCAAGGTGTGACTGAGTAAGGCATTGGTGAGGCCAGTTTTAGAATATTGCATTCAATTGTAGTCTCCCTGATTTCAGAAAGATGTTCCCAGAATAGGACTCAACCTCTTAATGTCAAGTTATTGGGAAGTGTTGACAAACAAACACTGTGCAGTGTAGGTTGATAGTTCCTTGAAAGTGGGGTTGAAGGTAGACAGGTCGGTGAAGGTGGTGTGCGGTATGCTAGCTGTTATTGGGCAGTACATTGATTATAGGAGTTGGGAGATCAGGTTTCGGTTGTACAGTTTATTGGCTCGGCCACTTTTGGAATCTCCAGACTGCTTTCAATTCCAGTCTCCCTGTTACAGGAAAGATGTTGGGAAACTTGCATGAGTCCAGAAAAGTTTTACTAGGATGTTGCCAGTATTGGAACATTTGAACCATAGGGAGAGGCTGAATAGGCTGAGGCTATTTCCCTGCAGCACTGGACACTTTAGGTGGCTTTACCGAACTTTATAAAATTACGAGGAGCAACGATAGGGTGAATCGTCATGGTTTCTTTTTTCCCAGGGCAGGGGAGACCAAACAAATGTGAATCTTTTTCCCAAGGTGGAAATGACACATTCGAGAGGAGAGATGGCAAGTTTAAAGGATATGAAAACCGAAACAACTGAAGATGCTGTAAACCAGGAAGAGAAACAGAAGTTTCTGGAAAAGCTCAGCAGGTCTAGCAGCAGGTGTGAAAAGAAATTAGAGTTAACGTTTCTGAGGAAGGATGACCAGACCCGAAACTTTAACTGATTTTACTACACAGGTGCTGCATGATCTGCTGAGCACTTCAACATCAGTGCAAGTTTAAAGGGAGTGGTTTGGAGTATATACCTGAGAGGAACTTTATGGAGTTTATAAATTGAAGTGAGACCACATCTGGGATTAATGACAGAAGTTTTGGTCCCTTTATTTAAGGAAATACATCATTTCAGAGGCATTTCACAGAAACTTGACTGGGATGATCCCTCGTTTGCAGGGATTATCTTTTAAGAAAAGGCTGAAGTAGTTGGGACTCCACTCACTGGATTTGGGAAGAATGAGAGGGGATCTCATTGTAACGTGTAGGATTCTTAAGGAGTTTGACAGGGTAAATACTGAGAGGAGGTTTCCCATCATGAGGGAGTCTGGAACCAGATTTTGGGTCAGTCACGGAATCATGGGTTCTGTTTTTGATTCGTCAAGTTTAAGGCAACACCGACACAGGTCAGGGGTTTCAGTAGCAATGGAGCTGGGGTGAGGTGGAGACAAGCAACGTTTAAGAGATTGGAATTCCTTGTGTTTGTGACTGTGTAGATGTCTGATCAGACGGTCACCTTGGGGTTACAGATATGACAGCAATGTTGTGAAGAGTGTGGTTCTGTCTCAGACAGTTCCCAGGGAGAGAGAGGGGCTCAGCAGTTAGTGAAAGGAATTTGTAATAGCAATGGAAGGCGATCAGTTTAACCACTACAATGTTTCATTGGAGAAAACTGCAGCCAATCGCGTAGTGGGAGCGTGATGAGCAGTTTGATAACTGAGTAATGGAGGGGGATGACGGGGAGGGAGAGCTGGGCATTGTCAGTGTACATGTGAAACCTAACAGTGCTTTTGGACGATGCCACCTCTTGGCAATATGCAGGTGAGAAACAGGAGGGACCTAGGAGAGATCCTTGAGGGACACCAAATACAAGGAATTCAGAAAGGAAGAGGAGAGTCAGGATGGAGTAGGTGTTTGCAGCAACGGTGGGATCAAATATTAGTTTGTAGCAGAATGGGAGAGAAGGACATAACCACAAAAGACAGACAGAGAGAACAAGGAACAATGTCTGTGATTTGGTGAGGGGTGGGGGGTGGGGTGATGATGAGGAGGAGCAGCCCAACTCCAAAAGCACTATTCCTAAATTAGTGACATCACCCAACTCCACCCTCGTCTCAGCTCATTTACTGAAATACTCGTCCATCCCTGCGTTATCTCCAGACTTCGTTATAAAACACACTCTTGGCCAGCCTCCCACAATCAACCTCAAGAGAATCTAAAACCCTACTGTCCAAGTGCTCACTTGTACCAAAACTTGTTGATCCATCAACAAGCAACAATTTAAAATTCTCACCCTAGATGTAATTCCTGGCTGTGAACATCCCTGTCTCCCTGCACCACACAACCTGTGAGACCCTGACAACTCATTTTCTTTTAGACTCCCAACGATGTGTTTATTCATTGCTTCACCTGTGGGGCTGTTTCTACTGTTGCCAAGGCAACACGGTCTGGAATTCCCACCCTAACCCTCTCAGACCTGCTTTCCTCCTTTAAGGTATTCCTGAAAACCTGTTTATTTGGCAATTCTTTTGATCACCTGACCTAATATCCCCATCTGTGGCCTTATGTCAGAAATTCTCAATAGTATTTCTGTGAAATTATAAACATGATTAAAAAAAACAAACTGTTTTTGAATTGCACACACATTGTCAACTCTTCATTGTCGCTGAGTGAATAATCTATAACAGCACTTACCCAAACACCTTGTGGGAGCACCTTCACCACACGAACTGCAGCTGGACAGGAAGTCAAACATCACCTTCTCCACAGGCAATGGGGCTTTGGCACTGATCACTGGTATCTGTGGAGGTAGAAACAACAGTTGATATTTCAGGGAGTGCAAAATACATTATAGGGAGGGAAAATGGTGCAGAATTTGGGTTTTCAAATTTGTGTTTTACAACGTGCAGTAAGTTCTGTAAAACCTCTCATTCCATACCATGAAAATTTCCTTCTCTTCCTGGTCAATATGTCTTTCCTATTCCCTGCCCTGCACCTTCACACATTTCCAATGCCTTGGTCACAACAACACTGTGCTGTCAGTGAAGTTTATCACGTGGTTGAGTATTGTCCCGCCCCTCATTCACTCCGATTGGTTGAAGGAACAACCAGCACCTCTAGCCCCCGTTCCCTCCACTAACATCAAGAATCCGAGGCCCATTGTGGGCTGGAGCATGCTCAGTGCTTCCTGCTTTTGCTGCTGTTCATCAGGTGTAAGAGAGAGAGGGGTCATCCCTGTTTCTCCTGATGGCAGACAATAACAACAACTACTTGCATTGTATGGAGCCTTTCACATTGACAAATCTCCTAAAATGCTTCACGGATGATGGAAACGTTGATTAAAGAGAACGATTTTTAGATACTCTTTAAGGTGGACAGAGGGGGCTCGGGAGGATATTCCAAAGGTTTGTGTCCTCGGCAGCTCCAATCGTGGAGTGATGTATGTGGGCAACAGCTTACAATGGAGACATTTAGTGGCTAACCATAGCTTAACAACCCCTTGTCCTAGCCCCCTAACCCACACACCAGGCCTTGTTCTCACAGCCTGTCATTACACACTACCTATGGTTTGCCAATAACAGTCTCCATTAACAGCTAGTCACCCTCCCCCAGCCAGATGGTTATCCACTCCTTTATCCAACTGTTCTTCTCACTCTATCCCCACCTATCCTTTACTCCTTTTATCCTCCCCCTACACTGTCTTCTGCACATAAACTGACTTTTTTTCCTCACTAACACCTGTCCTGTGGAAGGGACAACGGATTTTAAACTTTAACTCTGATTTCTCTTCACAGATGCTGCCAGACCTTTTCCAGACCCTCCTGGCTGTTGTTTCTGATTTACAGCATCTGCAGTTCTTTTGGTTTTAATTTACCGGGAGTTTGTAATTCAGGTCCAACAGCCTCTGTCCCAGTCTCTGCTGTCTCTCCCACCCCCACCCAGTGACACTGCACCTGCACAGCTCATGGACAGGTGTCGTCTTGCTGGTCAAACCCCTCATTCAATCCCATTGGTGCAGGACCACACAGACTCTCCTCCCATTGGTCTGGAGATGCCGTCAATCAGCCGGGTCACACTGTGATGAGAGTGGAGGGCTAATCCCTCTCTCTGCCCTGAGATGAGCTTCATCATTCACAGTGAATGGGGCAGGATCACAGAGCACAGGGTCTGGGGGCTATTCAGCCCATTGGGGCTGTACTATCCCCCTCTGGGGATGCTGCAAATCTGTACCAAGTCCCCTCCCATGAGCCCATAGCCTCCAAATCTTTCCTTAAAAAGTAAAATTCCAAGTCTGTTTCAGAATACCTGTTGAATCTGTGTCGTTCAGACTGTTCCAGTTGCTCAGAACTTACTGAGTAAAATAGTGTTCACATTTTCACCTTGTATTATTTGCCAATTACTTGAAAGTAGTTACTAAAAATTGTGACAGTGTTAACAATTCCTCTCTCTCTCTCTTTTCAAATTCAAGACCTTGGAACCAAATCGGCACCAGGTCAAAATCACTGCTTCACCCTCTCAGCTCCAAGGATAATTAGCTGTGCTTCAGCTCGCTCTGCACAAAAGAGAGGAATGCATCTTAATTTATTAAAATCAAAGGAACAGACCTTCGGTCCAATTCGTCCGTACCAACAAGGAATCCTAAACTAATGGATTCCCATTTACCATCTATTGGTCTGAATCCATCAAAACCCTTCCTATTCATGTACCCAATTGGAAGCCTTTTAAATGTTGTGATTTTATCAGCCTCCACTCCTTCATCTGGTAGCCCCTCCCATACACACACCACACTCAGCTTGAAAACGTTGCCACTTAGATCCCTTTTAAATCTTTGCCCTCTCAACTTAAATCCATGTGCTCTAGTTTTGGACCCACCTAACCTGAGGAAAAACAACCCCAGCTGCTCACCTTATCCACGCGCCTCGTGATTTTATAAATCTCCATGAAGTCACCTCTCAGTCTTTGACTCTCCAGAGAAAATAACCCCAGCCTTCAGCCCCTCTCTGTAGCCCAAATCCTCCAATCCTGGTAACGTTTTTGTAAACCTTGTCCAAACCTTTTCAAGTTTCACAACATCCTTCCCAGAACAGGGAAATTCAAACTGAAAACAGAATTCCAGAAGTGGCTTAATCAACGTCCTGTCCAGCCACATTATGACATCCCAGCTTCTGTATTCAATGCATTGACCATTAACGGAGAGCATTAATGGAGTCCCATTTGCCAGCGGTTCACCCTTATCCTTCTAAATCCTCCCTCTTCATGTACCCAATCAGATGCCTTTTAAATTCTGCAATTGTACTAGCCTCCACCCCTTCCTCTGGCAGTTCATTCCATACTTGCAATGCCCTTAACATGAACAAGATGCCCCTTAGGTCCCTTTTAAATCTTTTCCCCCTCACCTTAAGCCTGTACCCACTAGATCTAGACCCACCGAACTTGGGAAAAAAGTCCCTGACTGTTCACCTTATCCGTGTCCTTCATGATTTTATGAGATCACCTCTGTCTCCAAATCTCCAGGGAAAATATTCCCAGCCTATTCACCCTTTCCCAATAGCTCAAACAGTCCAACCCTGGCAAAGTCCTTGAAAGGGTTCAGAAAACATTTGCAACTTTCTCAACATTATTCCAAGAACAGGGAGATTGGAACTGGAAACAGAATTCCAGAAGGGCCTTCATCAGTGCCCTGTCCAGCCACAATATGACATCACAACAGCTGCATTCAATGCATTGACCAATAACGGGGAGCTTACCAAACGCTGCATTCACTCCCCCGCCTCCCTGTGACTGTACTTTCACTACAGTAGGTTTACAGAAGACACTACACCTACAATTTTGGTGTCTTCTGTAAACCTACTGACCATACCTCATATGTTCACATCCAAGTCATTTATTTAAGGGACCAATATCCATCCTTGCAGCACACTGCTGCTCACAGGCCTCCAGTCCACAAAGCAACCCTCCATCACCATCCTCTGTTTCCTACCTTCAAGGTAGTTTTGTAATGGCTTACTCTCCCTGCATTCCATGTTATCTAACCCTGCTAACCAGTCTGCTTTGTGGAACCTTGTTGAATGTCCATATAAACAACGTTCATTGCCTGCCTTAATCAATTTTCTTTGTCACTTCAAAACACTCATGCAAGTTAGTGAGACACAATTGTGCATGTACAAACCCACATTGACTCTCCCTGTCATTCCGTACCTTTCCAAATAGATGGATATCCTGTTCCACAGGATCCTTTTCAACAACTTCGAGTAAAAAATGAGGTCTGCAGATGCTGGAGATCAGAGCTGAAAATGTGTTTCTGGTTAAAGCACAGCAGGTCAGGCAGCATCCAAGGAACACGAAATTCGACTTTTCGGGCACAAGCCCTTCATCAGGAATTAGGAAATTGTGTCCAGCAGGCTAGCCGAATTTCCTGTTCCTTGGATGCTGCCTGACCTGCTGCGCTTTAACCAGCAACACATTTTCAGCCCTTCCAACAACTTGCCTGCCATGACTTCAGGTTCACTGTTCTCTTGTTCCATGGCCTCTCCTTACCACTTTTTAAAAAATAATGGCACCTAACTTTTCGATATCAACGATACAAATACCTTAGGAGAGGCCCAACAATCACTTCCCTAGATTTCCAGAAAGATCCAGGATTCACCTGATCAGGTTCCAGGGCTTGATCCACCTTGATGCGATTTAAGACATCCAGTCCCACCTCCTCTGTAACATGGACAATTTTCAAGTTATCACTGTTTATTTCTCCAAACTCTCGAGCGTCCATATACTTCTCCAGTAAAAATGAAGTGAAATATTTGCATATCTTTCGCACCCTCTGTGGTTCCATAGACAGCTTTGTTGACCTTTAAGGGGTCCTATTCTCTGGTCCAGTTAATCTTTTGTCTGTGCTATATCTGTTTAATCTCTATGGATTCTATTCCAGGACATCCTAGAAATGCATACTTCACTGATCGTAATTTTCCTCCAACTTGATCAACAATGCCCTCCAACACATACCCTCCACTTCCCGCACATCCGCCTTTACCCCACCCCTCCAGCCACAATAAGAATATAACCCCACGGTCTTCACCTTCCACCCCAATAATCTCCAGATACAGCGCATTAACCTCTGTTATTTCTGCTACCTAAAGTCATACCCCACCACCAGAGACATGTTTCCCTCCCCACCTCTGTGTTCCGCAAAGACCATTCCCTCTGCGCCTTCCTTGTTCGGTCCACATCCTCCCACCAACGCACGCTCCACACCCTTGATCCTCCCTTGCTGCCACGGGAAATGTAAAACGTGCAGCCACATCTCCATCTGACCTCTGTCCAAGACCCCAAAAGGATCTCTTCACATCAGGTAGAGATTTCCCTCACATCCCAAAACCTCATATACTGCATCTGGACACTATGGGAAATTTAACGTGGTTCATCCAACTAACCTACATATCTTTGGACTGTGGGAGCAAACTGGAACACCCGAAGGAAACCCTCACAGACACTGGGGAGAATGTGCCAATTGCAACACAGACAGTCGCCCGAGGCTGGAATCAAACCCAGGTCCCCGGTGCTGAGAATGCAGAACTAACCACTGATCCACAGTACTGTGGGATCTTTAGTGCTGATGTGCTGCCCCATTGATACCTCAATCACTCACTCCGCCTCATTTCCTAAGAGGCAGCGAAGACAGAGTGAAATTATCGCTAGACAGTTAATCCAGAGACCCAGATAACGTTCTGGGGACCTGGGTTTGAATCCCATCACGGCAGATTTTGGAACGTGAATTCAATAAATATCTGGATAAAATAATCTAGTGACGACAAGGAATCCATTGTCAATTGTTGGAAAAGCCCATGTGGTTCACTCATGACCTTTAGGGAAGGAAAATGCCATCCTTACCTGGTCTGGTCTGCATGGGACTCCAGACCTATAGCAACGTGGTTGACTCTTAACTGCCCACTGTGTAAACGCAGCAATAAATGCTGGCCGAGCCAGTGACAGCCTCATCCTGTGAATGAATAAAGAAAACAGGTCAGGTTTTGTTCTTTCTCTAGTATGTACATCCTACGAACTGAATCTGAAATGTTCTCGTATACACTGAACAAATACCTTTCCATCCAAGCCCGTAACACTACAGCACTCCGAGGCTATGTTGGTAAAGTTAAAACCACTTATCGTTGCATCCATATTATCCTTAGAGATAACAGATCTCCTGGTAAAATTGTGTCCCAATTCCCCGCTGACTATTGGGAGAGAGTCTATAATACAATCCCAGTAAGATGGTCATCCCTTTCTTATTTCTCAGTACCAACCAAATAACTTGCCTGGATGTATTCCCAGGAATATCCTCCCGAAGCCCAGCCATAATGTTATCCATAATCAAAAACACCTCTCTCCCTGCTGTTGCCCCCTTTCTATCCTTGCTCTAGCATCTATACCCAGGAACATTAAGCTGCTAGTCCTATCCATCCCCGAGTGATACCTCTGTAATAGCTGTAATATCCCCGTCACATGTACAAAACCATACCCTGAACCCGCCTGCCCGACCTGTCAGGTCTCTTGCACTGAAATAAATGCAGTGCAACTGGTCCGTCGCACCTCATTCTGTGGCTTGCTCTTGCCTGCCTTGACAGTCTGACCGGTGAACAGTACCAGTCTCAGACTCACCTCCTTTCTCACTAGCTCTTTAGGTTTACCCTGACACCCTCACTGGTTTAATGCCTCCCGAGTGGCACTAGCAAATCTCCCTGCTCGTCAGGACCCCATGCTTTCCCCTTCCCCTGCAATTGGTACCAATATACAATGTCCTCCCACTGGTTATTTTCCCTTTTATGAATATCCTGCTCCCTCTGAGAGACATCCTTGACACTGGAACCAGGGAGGCACCACCCCATTCTGATGTCTCACTGTCAGCTGCAGAAACGGCAGGCTGTGCCCCTGACTAAAGAGTCCCCTATCACCATCGATCGTGTGGAACTGGATATACCTCACATTATCTTAGAAGCCAGTCTCAGGACCAGGAACTTGGCTGTCAGTGCTACATTCCCCTGAAAGTCTATTACCATCTACATTTTCCAAAACAGTATACATGTCTGAGATGGGGATAGCCACAGGAGACTCCTGCAGTACCTACCTACCCCTCCTAGCTTTCCTGGAGGTAACCCATCTACCTGACTGTATCTGCAGTATCCTGCATTCCTGAGACTGCCACCTATCACACCCACCGGCTGCTGTCAATTCCTCACTGCCTTTAATCACTCCTCCACCAATCCATGCGATCCAATAGGATTTGCAATCACACTTCCAGCAGACATAATCATCAGGATCATTGAAACTCGCCCTAATCTCCCACATCCGACAGGAACAGCACACCACTCTACAACAGGCCATCTCTCTGCCTTAACAACTTACAGACCAAGACAAAGGCACAGTCTTACTGCTCGAAAAATACTGCCCGAGAATACCTTCATGCTTACGTTTTATATCTTAAACATTTAATCAAGAGACAGTAAGACATTAAAAAGATATCCTCACCTTACTCACTATTGTAGATTTAATAAAATAAAACCGGCTAAGATTAGATTACTTACAGTGTGGAAACAGACCCTTCGGGCCAACAACTCCACCACTCCGAAGCGCATCCCACCCATATCCCTACATTTACCCCTTACCTAACACTACAGGCAATTTTAACATGGCCAATTCACCTGACCTGCACATCTTTGGACTGTGGGAGGAAACCCACGCAGACACGGGGAGAATGTGCAAACGCCACACAGTCAGTCGCCTGAGGTAGGAACCGAACCCGGGTCTCTGACGGTGTAAGGCAGCAGTGCTAACTACTGTGCCACCGTGCTGCCCACTAAATTGTACACGTAGAATGATGGAACTTTCTTTTAAACATTGCTAAAAAGGGAGGCAATGGCTTAATGGTATTCCTGTCAGATGAGTGATATGTGCAATGTTCCGAGGATTAGGGTTAGAATCCCAACATGGCTGATGGCAGCATCGGAATTCAATACAATCTAGAATGAAAAGGTGAATGATGACCATGAAACTATTGCCGATTGTTAGAAAACCCATCTGGTTCACTCATGTCCTGTAGGGAAGGAAACGGTCATCCTCAACTGGTCTGGCCTACATGTGACTCCAGACCCACAGCAATGTGGTTAACTCTCAACTGCCCTCAGGAAAAATACTTTAAAAACTGTTAACAAATACTTCACAGGTATCACTTAAAAACTGGCTGTCCTCATTGGGACCATGTTAATTTCTGAACGGCCTGAACTAAAACGGAGTTTCAGCTTCACCTTCTCCCTGTCTCACCGCGCTCTGTTTACACCGAACTCCAAAACACACTCACTGAGTCAAGCAGCCCTCTCAGTGCAGCCCTGTCATTGTCATTGTCTGCTCACACCTACACTGCCCTCAGCCTCCTGTACTGTTCCAATGCATCTCAATGGGAGCTCAGGGACAGCACCTCATCTTTCAGTTCAGCCCTTTGTAACCCCAGAGACAACATGGACCTCAGCAGTTTCTGAATGAACAGACAGTTGTCAGAATTTGGAACATTCCACCCGAAATAGTGCTGGAATTTGAGTCCAAAAGGAGTTTTATTGGGAAGTTTGCAGCTAATTGAAAATATGAAGTTTACAGGTTACCTTCATGAAGTGGGTGACTGTAAGAACTCTCAGATTTAGACCCAAAGAGACGAGGTGCAATTTGGATAAATCTGTGCTCCCTCTCAGGCCAATACCTCCTTCCTCAGCTGCAGGGCCCAGAACAGAGCACACACCCAAAGGGTGATCCAACCACGAATTTGTACATCTTTCTGCTCACCAAAAATATTGGAGATATTTTCCCACAAACAGAACAAGCCTTTCTCCTTCCACAGTTAAATGCCAATGATATTGAGATCCTGATGACTCCATTGACTGTAAAAAACTTACTTTTGAGATCCCAGCCTCAATTATTCTGATTTAATATGCTGTGAAATGAATTCACAAAACAAAAATCACAGTCAGTGCAGGAAGAATATACAGACATACTTTTCTCTTGGTATGTGCTTGATGTGTAAATCGTATGCCCCCCCAATCCATCCATCCAACCAAGGAAGGGGACATGTCCATGTGCCTCACTGTACCTTGCCCCTAATAAAGATGGCGGCCATATCCCAGGACCTATCACCGCCTGAGGGTCACAGCCATTTTCCCCATCTGCTGCAAACGCGGGATTAAGAGTTTCTAATTCAGACCTACGAACCGCACAGAGTGCAATTAAAACTTCCCAGTCTAAAGTGACTCATTATCTCCCTGTCTCCAAGGCAACTCTCCCCTTCCCTGTTTGAGTCTCCCACATTCACCAACGGCCGAGTCACGTGGCACTGCATCGGCTGAGTTACTCGTGACGTGTCATCCCACTGGCCACGCCCCTCATTCACTCCCATTGGATGACTAGCTGGTTCCACTTCGTCCACCAGTCCCACCACCTTTTCTTATTGGTCCAAAGCTGCCATCAATCAGCTGGACCCCATTGTGAGGTCAGTGGTGGGATCCTCCCCCTGTCTGAATCAAACCCGGAAGGTGGATGGATGGTGTCAATCAGGAACAACAAGCAGGAGGTGCTGGGAAAGCTCAGCAGGTCTGGCAGCATCTGGGAACAGAAATCTGTTCAGTGGCCCTTCCTCAGAACCGATTGGAGCTGGGAAAATTAGAATCCTGACAGCGTGGAAACAGGCCATTCGGCCGTAAAAGTCCACAGCGTCCCTCCGAATGGTATCCCACCCAGACCCATTCCCCTCCCCTATTACTGTATATTTCTCCTGACTAATGCACCTAACCTACACATCCCTGAGCATTATGGGAAATTTAGCTTGGCCAATTCAACTAACCTGCAGATCTTTGTACTGTAGGAGATAGGGGTTAAAGAGTAAATAATGGGCAGGGACAGAACCCAAAGAGAGACCAGAACATTTGGAAAGATAAAGGAGTGGATTACGATCTGGCTGGGGGGCGGGGGGGTGCATAGCTGTTAATGGAGGGGACAGGAACCTGTGTCTGGCAGCATCTCAGTGGAGGTGCTGGAAATGGCGACAGATGATCTACGTTCTGCTGCAAAAACAGACCCCGAGCTTCCAGCTGCCTGCCACTTTAACACACGAGCCTGTTCCCTGGCCAACATCTCTATCTCATGCTTACTGCAGAGTTCCAGTGAAGCCAGAACATACCAAATGGCCCCATATTAAAGGACTGCTGCAAATGTGTTGCTGGTCAAAGCACAGCAGGCCAGGCAGCATCTCAGGAATAGAGAATTCGACGTTTCGAGCATAAGCCCTTCATCAGGAATGAAGGGCTTATGCTCGAAACGTCGAATTCTCTATTCCTGAGATGCTGCCTGGCCTGCTGTGATCTCCAGCATCTGCAGACCTCATTTTTTACTCCCATATTAAAGGACTGCAATTTCCCCTCCCATCTGTTCAATACCATCCACTATATCTCCTCCACTTTCCGCACCTCTGCCTTTGAAATCCACACCTCCAACTGCAACGAGGATAGAACACCCCCCCACCAAGTCCTTACCTTCCACCCAGATACAACACATCATCCTCTGCCATTTCCACAACCTACAATCAGACTGCACCACCAGATTCTTAAGGGGTTTGACAGAATAAATACTGATGTCTCTGAGGGTAAATACTGAGGTGGGAGTTTGAAACCAGATTCTGAGTCAGTCACAGGATCAAGTGTTCTGTTTCGGATTCGTCAAGTTTAAGGCAACACAGACACGGGTAAGGGGTTTCAGTAGCAATGGAGCTGGGATGAGGAGGAGACAAACAACGTTTAAGAGATTGGAATTCCTGGTGTTTGGGATTATGTAGATGTCTAATCAGAAGGTCACCTTGGGGTCAGATACAACTGCAATATTGTGAAGAGTGTAGTTCTGCTGCATAGTTCCCAGTGCGAGGGAGAGGCTCAGCAGTAAGGGAAAGGAATTTGTCAGGCAATTGGTTTAACCATTACAATGTTTCATTGGAGGAAACTGCACCTAATCGAGTAGTGGGAATGTGGTAAGCAGTTTGATAACTGAGTAATGGAGAGGGATGATGGGGAGGGAGAGCTGGGCATCGTCAGTGTACATGTGAAACCCAACATGGTGCTTTTGCACAATGTCACCTCCTGGCAGTACGTACGTGAGATACAGAAGGGACCAAGGACACCAAATAAGGAATTCAGAAAGGAAAGGGAGAGTAGAGATGGAGCAGGATTTTGGGAGAGAAGGACATAACCAGAAAAGACAGAACAAGGAACAATATCTGTGAATCGGTGAGGGGGACTGATGATGATGATGAGGAAAGAGAGTTGGAAAGTCTATAGTTTAGTGAAATTAGGGTAAAGGGTCAAGATGAGCTCTGATAATGCTTGACAAAAGACTGGAGGAAGATGTAAGTTTAGGACAAAAACGGGGAACACCACATGAGGCAGTTTGGTTCCATGGGCTAGTGGGAGGGGGGTGAAGCAGCAGGTCGGATTATCTCAGTCTTAGTGACAGAGAAACTCCATGTGCTCCAAACTCTTGTTGTTGGAGAGAAGGATGGAGGAGACAGGATGATGGACAGTGTTACACAAAGCAATAAAACATGGGTAAGTGATATTTAAAGTGAGTGAACAAACCGAATGTATTTAACTTTTATCCAAAATATAAAAGCAAACGACGGAAGTCCTGGTTCGAATCCTAACTTGGCAGATGGTGGAATCTGAATTCAAGAAAAAATAACTGGAAGTAGGAATCTCCTGATCTCCATGGAACTATTGTCAATGGCAAAAAAAATCCTGCCAACCTGACAGTGGCGCAGCCAGCTACTCACTGTATTAATCACTGCAAAGTCTCAACAAAGGAATGAAACTGGATGGACCACTCGGTATCTCACAGGGCACCAGAAAATACAACCACAGAATCAGCCCGCTCGATGGTGCAACGTCCTCCAGACTAACATCTGGAGTTTGGTGCCAAAATGTGCAGAGCTGTCTTTCAGACCAATCAAGGAACAGCCTGACATAATCATACTCATGAAATCATCCCTTACAGACAATGACCAGACACCACCATCACCATCCCTAGATATCGAGAGTGTGGTGATGGAAAGCACAACAGGTCAGGCAGCATCCGAGGAGAAGGAGAATCGACGTTTCGAGCCTAAGCCCTTAATCACCCTGACCTGCTGTGCTTTTCCAGCGCCAGACTCTTGACTCTGATCTCCAGCATCTGCAGTCTTCACTTTCTCCTGAAATGTCTGAATATGTCCGGTCCCACCTGCAGGACAGACCAGGCAGAGGTGGTGGCACAGACAGGGAGGATTTGCCCTAGGAGAACACAGCATTGACTCCGGACATCAGGAAGTCTCATGGCTCCTGCTGATTACCACGTATCATCCTCCCTTGGCTGATGAATCACTTCTCCTCCATGTTGAACACCATTTGGAGGAAGCACTGAGGAAGTAAAATGGTGTCAAACGTACTCTGGGTACAGGATTTCAATGTCCACAATCGAGACTAGCTCTGCAACAGAATTACTGACTGAGCTGGTCAGGTCCTAAAGGACATAGCTGCTCAACTGAGTCTGCAGTGGGTGGTGAGGGAGCCAACAAGAGGGAAAAACATACTTGATCTCATTGTTATGAATTGACCAGCTGCAGATACATCTGTCCATGACAGTATCGGTACGAGCGACCATCACACATTCCTTTTGGAGACACAAGTCTTGGCTTAAAGTTCAGAAAAACTTCCATTGTGTTGAGTGACACTATCACCGTCCTAAATTGGACAGACTTTAAAGAGATGTAGAATTTCAAACTGGATATCTCTGAGGTACTGTGGGACATCAACAGCAGCAGAACTGTACTCCAGCACAATCTGTAACCTCATGGGTTTGTACATCACGCTCTCACCCATCACAATGGACAGGAAAGGAGGGCATGCCAAGAGCAACACCAGGCATACCTAAAAATGAAGTGCCAACCTGGTGAAGCGACTAAACAGGACCATCTGCATATCAAACAGCATCAGCACCAAGCAACAGAGCTAAACGATCCCACAACCAATGGAACAGATCGGAGCTCTGCAGCTCTGCCACACCCAGTTGCGAACAGTGAGGGACAATTAAACAACTCACTGGAGGAAGCATCACAGCTATCCCCACCCTTACTGATGGAGGGGCCTCTCACATCCATGCACCAGATACAGCAACAGCATTTGCAGCAATCTTTATCCAGAAGTGCAAAGTGGGATGATCCATCTCAACCTTCTCCAGTGGTTTCCAACATCACAGATGCGAGTTTTAAGCCAGTTTGAATAACATCAAGAAATGGTTAAGTAGTGCAAAGGCTACGGGCTCAGCCAATATCCTGGCAATAATACAGATGGCTTGTGCTCCAGAACTTGCCACCCACCAAGCCACGTACCGCTCCAGCACTGGCATCTACCCGACAATGTGGAACATTGCCCAGGGATGTTCAACACAAAAACACAGGGCAAATCCAACCCAGCCAATTTCCATCTATCAGTCCACACTCGATCAGCAGTAAAGTGATGGAAGTAGTCACCAACAGGGCTACCAAGCAGCAGCTGCTCAGCAACAGCCAGCTGAGTGACACACATTTTAGGCTCCACCAGGGTCACTCAGCTCCCGATTGTGTTACTGCCTGATTCACAACCTGACAACCAGCTGAATCCTAGAGGGGAGGTGAGGGGGACAGCCCAGTCCCACTCCAACACCACTATTTCTAGCTGATTCTACCCATGTCTCAGCTCATATACTCTCATCCACCTTGTGTTATCTCCAGACTTCCTTATACAAACACAGTCCTGGCCAGCTTCCCACATTCAACCTCCCTGTCATCTCAAGAAAAACTAAATCTCTGCTGCCCAAGTACTCCCTCGTTCCAAAACTTGTTGATCCATCAAAAGGCTGCTATTCATAATCAACAACATAGAGCTTCGGAGATGTTGAGCATGGAAACAGACCCTTCAATCCCAACCCGTCCAAGCCGACCGGATATCCCAACCCAATCTAGTCTCACCTGCCAGCATCCGGCCCACATCCCTCAATTTAAAATTCCCACCCTTGATGTAATTCCTGGTTGTGACCATCCCTAGCTCGCTGCATCACACACCCTTTGAGACCTCGACAACCCATTCTGTTCGAGATTCACAATGATCTGTTAATTCATTACTTCACCTGTGTGGCTGCTTTTACAGTTGCCAAATCAACAAGGTCTGAAATTCGCAGCCAAAACCTCACAGGTCTGCTTTCCTCCTTTGAGACATTCCTCAAAACCTGCTTATTTGGCAATGCTTTTGGTTGTCTGACCTAATATCATCCTTCTCTGGCCTGATGTCTAAAGTTCCCAATAATATTTTTGTGAAATTATAAGCATGAAAATAAAACTACAAACTGTTCTTACTTTGGACATGATCTTCAAATCATCACTGTTGCTGTAATGAATACTCTGTAATGTCTCTTACCCAACCATATTGTGGGAACACCTTCACCACACAAACTGCAGCTGTACGAGAAAGTCAAACATCACCCTCTCCACAGGCAACAGGGCTTTGGCATTAATCACTGGTATCTGTGGGAGCAGAAACACAGTTGATGTATCAGCTCTATGTACCTGCCATAGGCAGCATTCTCTACACCTACCAGCCTTGGCCTTAACAGGAACATACTGTCTATATACTCTCACTGTCACAGGCCTATGGAGGCAATGGCAGATGAGGACAGAGAAGCAATCATTCCCAGTAAAGAGGTAATGTTGGGAAACATAACAGCCTAAAGGTAGATGCGTCTCCTGGTCCTGATGGATTGCATTCCAGGGACTAAGGAAGAAAGAGAATAACAAATGCACTCATGATAATTCACTAAAATTTGTTGGATTCTGATGTGGTTTTGACAGACTGGAAGCTGCAAATGTGGTGCCACTATTTTTCAAAAAGGACCCATTAATTTAACTTCTGTCGTGGAGAAACTGCTTGAATCTCTCAAGGACGTAGTGGTGAGATATCCGGATAGAAATGGTCTCATTTAGCAAACACAGCATGGATTCACGAAAGGCAGGTCATGATTAATGTATTTACTGGAATTATTTGAGGATACGACGAGCGTATTGACAAGGCAGACTCGGTGGATGTGGTGTACCTGGATTTCCAGAAGGTATTTGATACGTTGCCACACAAAAGGCTGCTGTATAAGGTAAAGGTGCACAGCATTATGGGTAATTATCATTGATACAGGATCGGTCAACCAACAAAAAATAAAGAATGGGGATAAATGGGTGTTTGGATTAGCATTGGCACTACAACTGTTTGCAATTTACACAGATGTTTTGGAGTTGAGGACCAAGTATACGGTATCAGAGTTCACATTTGCTCCGAAGAGGAGTAAAGTAATATCTGCAGAGTCCATTGTAAGTCGGCACAGGGATACAGATAGGTTAAGAGAGTGGGTAAGGATCTGGCAGATGGAGTTCAAAGTTGGGATATGTGAGGTCATCCATTTTGGTCGGACTAACAGCAAACTGGATGATGAAATGATAAACATGCAGCAGGCTGCCGTGCAGAGGGAGCTGGGTGTCCTTGTGCATGAATCACAGGAAGCTGGTTTGCAGGTGCAGCAGGTAATTAAGGCAGTGAAGGGAATATTGTCCTTCCTTGCTAGAGGGATGGTTATGCTGCAGCTGTACAGAGTGCTGGGGAGGCCACACCTGGAGTGCAGTGTACAGGTTAGGTCCCCTCACCTTAGGAAGGATGTACTGGCACTGGAGGGGGTGCAGAGGAGGGTCACTAGTTTGAGTTGGGAGTTGTGAGGGTTGGTGTATGTGGAGAGATTGAGAAAAATGGTTCTATAGTCATTGTCATTTAGAAGAATGGGAGGTTGGAGAGGAAACATATAAAATTATGTAGAAATTAGATAAGATAGAAGCAGGGAGGCTATTTCCACTGGGGGCAAGTCAAACTACAGAGCATTACCTCAAAATAAGGGGGAGCAGATTTAGGACTGAGTTCAGGTGGAGCTTCTTCAGCTAAAGGGTTGTGAATCTGTCAAATTCCCTGCTGAGTGCAACATTTGACGTTATCAACTTGAATGCCTTTAAGGCAAAATGTAGATTTGTGAACAGGAAAGGAATTAAGGGTTATGGAAAGAGAGCATGAATGTGGAGCTGAGGCCATGAAAAGATCAGCCCTGATCTTACTGAATGGCAGAGCAGGCTTGAGGGCCCCGATGAAAGTTCTTGCCTTGTGCCATCAAAATTGGCCTTCATCCAGTTCAGAACCTTAACGTTTAGATCTGGTCTATTATTTTCTGTAACTATTTTATAACTAGTAGAATTATCAGAGAATCCCAAGTGTGGAAGCAGGTCATTCAGCCCATCACATTGATACTGAGAGCCTCCTAATCTCCCCCTCTAACATTGCATTTCCCAGGGCTACCCAACCTACACATCCCTGAACATTATGGGCAATTCAGCCTGGACAATTCACCCAACCTGCACATCCTTGGACTGTGGGGGGGGGGGGGGGGGAACCCGAGAACCCAGACGAAATCCAAGCAGAAAACCCCAATAAGGTGATCATCCCTTTCTTATTTCCCAGTTCCACCTAAATAACTTGACTGGGCGTACTCCCAGGAATATCCTCCCTAAGCAAAAACATAATGCTACCCGACTCAAAAATGCCACTCCTCCTCTCTTGTCCCGCTTTTTATTCTTTCTATAGCATCTATACCCTGGAATATTAAGCTGCCAGTCCTATCCATCCCTGAGTGATGCCTCTATAATTGCTATAATATCCCAGTGCCATGTTCAAAACCATACCCTGAGCTCATCTGCCTGACCTGTTAGTTATCTTGTATTGAGGTAAATGCAGTGCAACTGCTCAGTCTGACTTCCTTCTGTGTCTTGCCCCTGCCTGCCTTGACTATTTTACTTCTGAACTGTACCAGTCTCAGACATACCTCTTTTCTCACTATCTTCTTGGGTTAACACCCACTCCCTCACTGGATTAATGCCTCCCGAGTATCATCAGCAAGTCTCCCTGCCTCGATATTAGACACCTTCCAATTCAGGTACAATCCATCCTTCTTATGCAGGTCAACTCTACTCCAGAGGAGGCCACAATGATCCAAAAAATGTGAATCCTTTTCCCCTGCACCAGCTCCTTAGTCACTCATTGAGCACCCCCTCCTCTGTAAAATGGACATTTTTCAAGATGTAACCGTTTATTTCCCCACATTCTATATCTCCCATGTACTTCTTCATAGTAAACACAAATGCAAAATACTTGTTTCCCTATCTTGCCCATCGCCTGCAGCTCCACACAATGGCTGCCTTGCTGATCTTTGAGCGTCTCTATTTTCTCGCTAGTTAGTGTTTTGTTCTTCATGTATTGATAAAAGTCCTTCGGATTATCCTTAAACTTATTCACCAAAGCTATCTCACGTCCCTTTTTTGCCTCCTGATTTCCCTCTTAATTATACACCTACTGCCTTTATAGTAATTTTTTTTTTGGATTGGAATAAATGCAAAGTATAACATCCTGACAAAACAAATGAGGTCAGGACTTACACTCAATAAAAGTAGGGCCTTGAGTAGTGATATGGGAACAAAGAGACCAAGGGCTTCACGTCTTTGACGTTTGTGTTACATGTAGATAGGGTGGTTAAGAAGGTGCTCAGCACATTTACCTTCATTGCTCAGACCTTGGAGTACAGGAGTTGGGACGTTATGTTGAGGATGTACAGGATGTTGGGGAGGCCGCTTCTGGAATACTCTGTCCAGTTCTGGTTGTGCTGTTATAGGAAGGATATTATTAAATTGGAGCAGATTCAGAAGAGATTTACCAGCATGTTGCCATGAATGGAGGGATTGTGTTCTAAGGAGAGGTTGGATAGGCTGGGAACTTTTTCACTGACGTGCAGGAGGTTGAGGGGTGACCTTATTAGAGGTTTATAAAATCAGAAAGAGTGTAGATAAGGGGGATAGCCGGGGGAAGAGGGGGATTCAAAACGCGTGTGCATTCATTTTGAGAAGAAATAAGAAAGATTTGCGAAAAGACATTAGGGTTTTTAAAAAAAATTATACATGTGAAATGAAGTTCCAGAGGACGTGGTAGCTGTGAATACAATTACAATATTTGAAAGACATTCAGATACAGACATAAATAGGAAATATTTAGATGGATGTGGACTAAGTGGAGGCAGGTATAATTAGTTCAGATTGGAATTATGGTCGGCATGGACTGGTTGGACCACAGGGCCTGTTTCCGTGCTGTATAACATTATGACTCTAATACTCACTAACTCTAAATTCCTCCATCCTCAACTCTCCCGATCACTGTCACCTCATCCAGCTTCACAACTCTTCCTTATTTATATAATTCCTCAACAGCCACAGAACGCTCCCTATCTCATGTCTTCCAGTTTCTCAAATCTCTGTGATATGTGCCTTTCTTTAGTTCCAGCCTTGAGGATGCCCTCATTCACTCAGATTGGTTGGAGGACAAACTGGTACGACCTGGTCCTCCAGTACTGCACTCTGCCCCCTATTGGGCTGCACTGACATCAATCATCCGAGGCCCATTGTGAGGTGAGTGGTGGGATCCTCCCTTTCTCTGCCCTCGGATGAGCTTCAACATTCACAGTCAATGGGGCAGTATCACAGAGCACAGGGGCTGGGGGCTATTCAGCCCATTGGGGCTGTACTCTCTCCCTCTGGAGATGCTGCAAATCTGTCCCAATACCCTGCCCATTTGCCCATAGCCCCCGAATCTTTCCTTAAAATGTAAAATTCCAAATCTGTTTATGAATAACTGCTGAGTCTGTGTCCAGCTGATATTCAGACTGTTCCAGATGCTCAGAACTTACTGAATAAAATAATGTTCACATATTCACATATTATCTCCCAATTACCTGAAAATAGTTACTAAAATTGTGACATTGTTAACAATTCCCCTCTCTCTGCAAATTAAAATATCCTAGAAACAAATTTGCAGCTGGTCAAAATCACAGCTTAACCTTCTCAGCTCCAAGGACAAATATCTGTGCTTCTGCTAGCTCTCCACAAAAGAGGAACACATCTTATTTTCATTTATTAGTGTCACAGAGATGTACAGCACAGAAACAGACCTTTGGTCCAATTTGTCCATGCCAACTAGGAATCCTCAACAAATGGAGCCCCATTTGCCAGCATTAGAAGCTCTTCCTATTGTAAATATATGTATAAAAAAAAATTAACTTACCTGGAAAACTAAATTGTCGGGCCTGGGGGCATGTCCTCGGCGCTCAGAGGTCACGTGGTCCTCTGGTGCGCGCGCAGTGGATGATCACGTGATGTTCCGGGACGCTGGCGCGGTCATGTGGTCTCCCTGTTTCGCGCTCCGAGAGGTCAGGTGATCTGCCGTTTCGCGCCCCGGAAGTGGGCAAGACTGCCGTTTTGTGCTCAAAAGGAGGCCGCATGGTGGTCCTTTGTCTCCAAAAAAGGGAAGGTCACGTGAGATCGGACAGCCGGAAATGCGAGGAGGCGGGGAATGGAATCGGAGCAACAGCCAATGAGAAGATAATTTCAATTGAGTGATGGTATGATGTTTTGTATAGTATAAAAGACTGGATCAGGGACAAAGAGAAGTCTTTTTTCTTTGTGAACTGACTGACTTAGTAGTTTGTCAGGGACAGAAAGGTTTCGACCCAGAGCTCTGTATACTTTATCCACTTATTGTTAGAATAAAACTAAAAGTGCAAGATTAAATGTTTTTTCTTATTGCTTTATTTTAAAGAGCACGCAGGACTTGGCTCACACAGAAAGAAAATAAGCGGAGAGAGTGGGCCGAAAGTCCATAACTATTCATGTACCCAATCGGATGCCTTTCAAACGTTGTAATTGCATCTGCCTCCACTACATCATCTGGCAGCTCAGTCCACACACACACCACACTCAGCTTGAAAACTTTGCCCCTTAGATCAGTTTTAAATCTTTGCCCTCTCAATATAAGCCCATGTGATTTTGTTTTGAAACCAACTAACCTGAGGGGAAAGACCCTGGCTGCTCACCTGATCCATGTCCCTCATGATTTTATAAATCTCCAAAAAGTCACCTCTGAGTCTTTGACTCTCCAGGGAAATTAACCCTGGCCTTTACATCCTCTCCCTGCAGCCCAAATCCTGCAACCCTAGCAAAGTCTTTGTAAATCTTGTCTCAACTCTTTCCAGATTCACAATATCAGAACAGGGAATTCCAAACTTAAAACAGAATTCCTGAAATGGCGTAATCAATGTCCTGTCCAGTCACGATTTGACGTCCCAGCTTCTGTACTCAACGCATTGACCAATAAATAGAAGCATAGCAAACACCACCTTCACTAGCCTGCCTACCTGCAACTCTACTTTCAAGGAACAATGAACCTGCACTCCATGGTCTCTATGTTCAGCAACATTCCCAAGGACTTAACCATTAAGTGTATAAGTCCTGCTCTGATTTGCCTTTCCAAAATCCAACAGCTTACATTTGTCTAAATTGAACCCAGTCTGCCATTCCTCGCCCCAATGGCCCATCCGGTCAAGATCCTGTTGCATTCTGAACCAATCTTCTTCATTGTCCACTACACCTCCAATTTTAGTGTCTTCTGTAAACCTACTGACCATACCTCATATATTCACATCCAAGGCAATTATTTAAGGACCCAATATCCACTCCTGCAGCACACTGCTGCTTACAGGCCTCCAGCCCACAAAGCAACCCACTTTCAACACCCTCTGCATCCTACCTTCAAGCCTGTTTTGTATCCAAATGGCTAGTTCTCCCAACATTTCATGTTATCTAACCTTGCTAATCAGTCTGCTTTGTGGAACACCATTCAGTGTCCATATAGACAACGTCCACAGTCTGCCTTCATCGATCATCTTTATCACATCTTCAAAAAACCCAATCAAGTTTGAGAGAGAGAGAGAGAATTTCCCACACACAAAGCCATGTTAACTATCCCTAATCATTCCTCGTCGTTCCAAATACATGTAAATCCTGTCCCTCAGAATCCCTTCCAACAACTTGCCTGCCACTGACTTCAGGCTCACTTTTCTCTTGTTCCCTGGCCTTTCCTAACGTCCCAGTACTACCTCCTCTGTAATATGGCCAGGAGCTGGGCAACAGTGGACAATTCATTTACAGAAAGGTCTGTGAACAAAATATTTAAATACTAAACAGAGCAAAAATACACTCAGAGACTGAGGAAGCTAGATAATGAACAAGTGGACATCAAGGAGCTCAGAGGCGAATCAGAGCAGTGTTCACTTTTATGATCCCACAGTCAGAGACGTCTAGCACAGAAACAGACTCTTCAGTCCAACCATTTTATGCCAACTAGATATTCTAACCTAATCTATTCCTATTTGCCAGCACTTGGCCAACACCCCTCTGAACCCTTCCTATTCAAATGTCTTTGAAATGTTACAATTTTTGTTGCTCTTTCGGCTTCTGTCACCTCTCACCCTAAACCTATATCCTCTAGTTTTGGGCTCCATCACCCTAGAGTAAACACCTTGTCTATTCACGCTATCCGTGCCCCTCACTATTATATAAACCTCTTCAACATCACCTCAGCCTCTGACACTCCAGGGAAAATGGCCCTAGCCTATTATGCCTCTCCCTGCAACTCAAATCCTCCAAACCTGGGAACATCCTTGAAGATCAATTCTCAAACCTTTCAAGCTTCAGTGCCTAATTCTAACAAGAGGGAGACCAGAATTGCACACAATATTCCAAAAGTGACCTAAACAATGTCCTCCTTTACTCAATGCTCTGACCAATAAAGGAAAGTATACCAAATGCCTTCTTCACTATCCTATCGACCCGTGACTCTACTGTGAACCTGCATTCCAAGGTCTCTTTATTCAGCAAGACTCTCCAAGACCTTACAATTCAGTGTGTGAGTCCTGCTCTGATTTGCTTTGCTAAAATGCTGCACCTCACATTTATCTAAATTAAACCCTATCTTCCAATCCACAGCCCATTGGTCCATCTGATCAATATCCAATTGTATTCTGAAATATCCTTTATCACTGACCACAACAATTTTGATATCATCTGCAAATTTACTGACTGCACCGCCTCTATTCACATTCAAATCATTTAAATGAATGACGAAACAAATCCAGAGGAAACAAAAATCCATTTCCCTGGGTGTGAATGTGCTCTGTGTAAATCCTGCCCTATGACCCTCCCCTCCCCTCCCTTCCCCTCTCTCGCCCTCCCTGCTCTTCCCTCCCATCCCCTCTCTCGCCCTCACCTTCCCTCCCCTCTCTCGCCCTCCCGGCCCTTCCCCGTCCTCTCCCCTCTCTCGCCCTCCCCTCCGCGCTCTCGCCGTCCCGGCCCAGCCCTCCCCTACCCACCCCTCCCTTCCCTCCCATCTTACGCCCTCCCCTCCGCTCTCTCGCTCTCCCCTCCCTCTCTCTCACCCTCCCCTCCCCTGCCTCTCTCGCCCTCACGGCCCTCCCCTCCCCTCCCCTCTCTTGCCCTCCTGGCCCTCCCCTACCCTCCCCTATCTCGCCCTCCCCTCCCCTCCCCCCTCTCGCACTACCCTCTACTCCCCTCCTCTCACCCTCCCGGCCCTTCCCTCCCCTCCCATCTCTCCCTCCCCTTCCCTCCCCTCTCTCGCCTTACCCTCCCATCTCTCACACTCCCCGCCCTCCCAGACCTTCCCCCTCCTCTCCCCTCTCTCGCTCTCCCCTCTGCTCTCTCGCCATCCCGGCCCAGCCCTCCCCTCTCTCGCTCTCCCGTCCCTGCCCTCCCATCCCCTCTCTCGCCCTCCCCTTCCCTGCTCTTGACCTCCCGGCCCTCCCACCCCCTCCCATCCTCTCGCCCTCCCCTCCCCTCCCCTCCCCTCCTCTCCCATCCTCTCACCCTCCCGGCCCTCTCCTCCCCTCCCCTCTCTTGCCCTCCCCTTCCCTCCCCTCTCTTGCCTTACCCTCCCCTCTCTCGCCCTCCCGGCCCTCCCCCTCCTCTCCCCTCTCTCGCCCTCCCCTCCGTTCTCTCGCCGTCCCAGCCCAGCCCTCCCCTCTCTCGCTCTCCCGTGTCGCTAATAATCTTATCCTTCTGAATCACTGACTCCTCAGCTTTCTCTGCTCCAAAGTAAACAACCCGGGCTTATCCAGCCTCTCTCCATAGCTGATATGCTCTACCCCAGGGAACATCCTGGTGAATCACCTCTGCACTCCCTCCAGTACAATCACATCCTTCCTGGAATGTGGCTCCCAGAGCTACATATAGTATTCCATTTTGGCCGAACCAAAGCCCTGTATAGGTCTTATATCTCCACCCTGATTAGGAAACAGAATACTCAAGGTCCAATTCTTAACTAGTCCATTAACCTGCCCAGCAGAAAGTGAGGACTGCAGATGCTGGAGATCAGTGCTTAAAAATGTGTTGCTGGAAAAGCGCAGCAGGTCTGGCAGCATCAAAAGAGCAGGAGAATCGTTGTTTCGAGCATCAGCCCTTCTTCAGGAATCTGCCCAAAACGTCAATTCTCCTGCTCCTTTGATGCTGCCTGACCTGTTGCGCTTTTCCAGCAACACATTTTTAAGCATTAACCTGTCCAGTCACATTCAGGGATGTGTGGAGAAGCACAATCTGAGCTTCCCAGTGTGCTGCCATTCATTGAGTCCTCCACTGCCTGGTTCCTTCTCCCAATGTGCATCACCTCATATTTATCAAGGTAACATTTTACCTGTTATTGATCTGCCCATCTGACCATTTCATCTGCATCTTCCTGTAACTTAAGGCCGTCCTGCTCACTGCGGACCAACTGGTCAATCTTTATGTCAAATGTACACTTACTTATCACACCTCCCTGCCTCTCCACCTAGCCCCCTCCACATTCACATTTGTTTTTGTTATGAATAACACAAACAATAAGGGACACATCACTGATCCCTGTGGTACACCAGGGGACACTGGTCTCCAGTCACACAAACAGCCTTATCTCACTACCCTCTGCCTCCAGCCACTAAGACAATTTTCGTTGTAACTTGTCAAGTTATCATTTATATTGTGAGATTTTACGTTATTTTTCAGTTTCCCAGCTGGAAATTTGTCAAAGGCTTCCCTACAAAGCTAAACAACCGACCTCCTCAAACTAATTCAATCAAATCAATTAGATGCCACTTCCTTCTGATAAAGTCATGATGATTATCCCTGATCAGACCTTTCGACTCTTATTGGAGTTCAATTTTCTTCTTCCCTATTTTCTCCAGTAGTTTCCTTAACAGTGACCTAATACCCGCTCGTCTATAGTTCCCTGGTCTATCTCTCCCACCCGAACTGTGAAGTGGAATCGTGTTAGCAGTTCTCCAGTTCTCTGGCACCTCCCCTATTGTCAGATCCTAATTAAAATATTCAGTCAGGGTCTTTCCTCCATTCACCCCAACAGCCGCCTGTGATACAACTCATTCAGACATGGAGTTAGGTCCAAATTTATACAGAACAAAGCCTCAAATCCTTTCTCGTATTTTACATCAATCTGTTCAAGAGTTCCCCCATCCATCTCCTTGAATTCTGTACTTGTCTTCTCCGTCTCTAAAGTAAAATAGATGTGAAGGTCTCATGTAACAGTCCATCAATGTTCTCCAGCTTGACACACAGATTGCCGCTTTGGTTTCGAATGGACACTAACTGTTTGCTGATTATTCTGCTCTACTTGTCCGTGTAGAATCTCGTGGGATTCTCCCAGATCTCGCCTACTTGTACTTCTCCATGTCCCTGTTATTCAGTCCCCTCTGTGTTTCTAAGTTTCACTGCAACCACCTCTCATGTTTCAAAACTCGAGATCACAGGGTGAGTTTCCACATCAGAAAATCTTGCCATTTTAGGGATGAATTTAAATAATACCTTTTGCAGTTCCTCTGTAGTCAATATCTTATTTCTTAGATTGGGACTCCGAACAATACAAAATACTCTCATCAACACTCGATACAACTGGTGCATGACGTCTTCTATATTCCAATTACAATCACCTGAATGTAAAACTAATTTTTTCTTTGCTATTTTCATATGTTCTTCCTAATACCTCTCGCTTTAACCTTTCTTATGAGCTTACTGTGTGAGTTTTTTTTTAAAAATCTCATGAATATTCAACTCTACGTTATCCAATGGTTCTTCATTGCCTATGTCCACAAGAATCATCTTCAAACCATTCCAAAAAAAAATGTTTGCCACTTCTGGTTTTCCTTTCATCGGTATATTCTCACCCTCCCAAGTTATGTTATTACCTTCTACATGTGTAGTCGCGTGTTCTTTGTAATCGAGTCCAACAGACACCCGACTGCGGATGACAAGATAACTGCTCTGTAGTTCACCCCTCTCCATCTTCATCCTTTCTTAAATGGTTGGATAATATTTGTAACCTTTGCCTTATACAGATTGGCTAAATGACTTTCGAGAATGTGTCGGAAGATAAAGTAAAAATCCACGATGCAATCAACATGTCTATTGCTGATTCCTCATAAATCCTTGTATGAAGTACATCTGGTCTGTCAGATTTATAAATACTCAATCCAGCTTCCTTTGCAAAGATGACCTCAACATTGATAAGAATAATCTTAGACTTTACTTACACAAGTCCCATGGTCACTTGGTATTTCTGGAAGAATTTCTGGAATTCTTCCAATGAAGATAGACGCAAATAAACTGTTTCTTTTCTCTGCGATTTCTCTGTTCTCTGCAATAAACTATCCTGAACGCACACCAATTGTTCCACATTTGACCTTGTTTTTATTTTTTTTCATACATTGATAGATGCTTTTTAGCAGTTTTTATGTTTTTCTTTCGTTTGCATGCTTTTTCTCTTTTCGATTTTTTTCTCAGTTTCTTGGTCATCCTTTGCTGAGTCCGACATTTCTCTGAATCCACTGGATTACTACAACTTGGCATTTTTCAAAGCTGCCTCCTTTCATCAAATAGGTAAGTGAAGGTGGGGTTGAAAGTGTTAATCGGAGAGGAGGGTGGACCAGATTGATAGCAAGGAAGGTGGACGCATAGGAATGTACAAAAGGGCGATGCTGACTTGGAAGGTTGGAGTGGGATAGGGTGGGATTAGGGGAAATGGGGAAATCCACTATGATCCCCTGTGTTTGGAGGGTCCCAAGGCAGAAGAGGAGGCTTTCTTCCTGCAGGCTTCTGGTGGCTCGGATTTGGCGATGGAGCAGGTCCAGGGCCCTCATGTCCTTGGCAGAGTGGGAAGGGGAGTTAAAGTGCTCAGCCACAAGGCGATGGAATTGTTCAATGAGGCTGTCCCAGAGATGTTCTCTGAAATGTTCCACAAGTTGACCTTCTGCCTCTCCAATGTAGAGAAGAACACATTGGGTTCAATGGATGCAGTAGATGAGGCGGTCTGTCTCCCTTCATCACCTATCACTTTCAACCCCACCTTCATCTACCTCCCGCAATCCCTGCTAATCTCCCCCCTGCCTCACCCCCTTCTCATTTATCCCTCAGCCCCCTGGGCATATAAGCTTCATTCCTGATGAAGGCCTTATGCCCGAAACATCGATTTATCTGCTCTTAGTATGCTGCCTGACTGTGCTTTTCCATCACCACACTCTTCCCCTCTGATCTCCAGCATCTGTAGTCCCGACTTTCTCCTCACACCTTGTTGGCTTGCATGACTCATATTTATAACAGTTACTTCAAATAAAACAAAAACTGTCATGTTCTCAAACAGCATTAAAGAAAGCCAGTACATTGTGATCACTGTTCCCAAAATGTCCTTTCCAGCAAATTTTTCAATTAGCTCTTCTGATCACTCAACACCAATTCCTAAATAACCTGATATCGAGCTCAGTGCTTAACATAATGCTCATGTAAACCATCTCACACGTGGTCATGAAATCCATTTTTCCCAGCATTAGCATTCAATTGGGTTAACAGAGTTTAGATATAACTTAAACAGTACATTATCACTGCAGTAGCCACAAATGTGTATATCTCATTTCCTGTTTTATAACATAACCAAAATATGTGTATTGCAGCTTTCACTTTGATATATAACTCCCATCAATGTTTGCTCCTCCTTGCTTTTTTTAAATCTCCACCTTACTAGATTCTGTGGAATCTGAACGATGTGGGCTCTGGGGAGATTGATGGTAGAGATCATCTCGTCACATCATTTATGATCTTCTCAAACTTTAATTACTCCAGATCTCCCGTTATGCTGATGGAGTAGAGAAGGACAATGATCTTCCAACAATGCTCTGTATTCCCCCAGAGAGCTGAGACTGCTCTAACCTAGGTGGGAACCTTCCAGCAGGCCGGTAAAGTGTTGCTGCTGTTGTACAGGCTCTTAGTGAGATCGTATCTAGAATAGTGTGTACAGATTTAATCTCTTCAATGAAGAAAGGATGTTGTTACATTGGAAGCAGCTCAGAGATGGTTCCCTCAACTGATTCCTGCAATGAAGGTGCTAGCTTATAATGAAATGATGATCAGGTTGACCCAGTAGCCATTGGAGTTTACAAAGATTCAAGATGATCTTATTTGAACATAAATGGCAGAAGGAGTGAAGGAGTGAAGTGAATTACACAGATAGTGGAGGAATCCGTTCTGTTCTCCAGCCTGTTACACAGGAACAACAGGAGGATATTCAGACCTTCGACCCTGTTACACCCTGTTAAACAGGATGAGGCTATTCAGCCCCTGGAGCCTGATATACATTTAGAGAAGGAGGCCAATCAGCCAGTCGAGCCTATAACATTAAGCCATGCTGCACCAGTATCCTGTTAAACAGCAACAGGATCAGTCCATTCAGCCTCCTCAAGTCTGTAACATAGGAACTGGAAGAGGTCACACAGTGAGTGGAGATTGTTACACTGGGATAACAGGAGGCCATTCAGACTCACCGAGCCTATTGCAAGGGAATTGGATAAGGATTAAAAACTATCTGACACTTCTTTCATGAGAAAGGAAGAGGCAATTTAAACACGTGTCTGTTGTGTGGGAACAAGAGAAGACCAATCAATCCCTCGGTCCCATCTCTGGATGAGGAGACCGTTCAGTATTTCCACCTGTTATAGAGAAGTATGAGAAGACCCATCAGCCCCACAAAATGTTACACAGCAACAGTAAGATTCCATAATCTCCCAATCCTCTAAAGCATCAACAGGAGGATGTCATTCTGGCCTTGGAGATGGTAACATGTGAACACCAGAAAGACATCAGCCCATCGATTTTGTACACCAGCAGGATGATGAGTCCATTCAGCCACACGTGGCTCTTACACAGCATTTGGACCAGCTCTCTTAAAAACGTGTGCCTTTTAAACAGGGATTCAAAGAAAACGTAAAGCTTTTCGAAAGGGAAGAACTTGTAATAATGGTATACATTAGGGACGAAAGTGTAACAATAAACTATTGTAATTTAAGGCAAATTGTTAGAGGCCATTGTTCAGGACATTTGCAAAGTTAAACCACAATCCATCAGAGTCAACATGGTTTTACGAAGACTAAACCGTGTCTGAATTGTTTGCTTGAGCTCTTTGAAGATGTCACAAACAAGGTGGGTCGTGGGAATCCTGGAGATGGAACATATCTGGCCTTCCTGAAGGCATTGGATGTGTCGCTTCTCCAAAGAGTAAGTGGTAAGATCAGACAACATGGGTCGAGGAGTAATTTATTAGCTTGGATGGTGGATTGGTTACCCAACAAAATGGAGTCAGATGGAATAAATACATAATTTTCTTTTGGCAAATGCAATTTGTGGGGTGACATTTATTTCAGGACTCGTGTCTCAACCATTTGCAATCGATGGAATGACTGTACACTGTTGATGGGATCGAAAATACGATGCCACATTTTCAGATGACACTAACATCGATGGGAAATTACTTCAGAATGATGGTGCAAGAGATTTTAAATCTATATGGATAGGTTGGGTGAATGGGCCAACATTTAGCAAGGAAAATTAAAGTGAAGAAATATGGGGCTTTTAGGGTGTATGTTTGCTCGCTGATCTGTGGGTTTGATATCCAGACATTTCGTTACCTGGCGAGGTAACATCATCTGTGGCGACCTCCAAGTGAAGCGAAGCTGTTGTCTCCTGCTTTCTATTTATATCTTTCTCCTGGATGGGGTGTCCTGGGGTTTGTGGTGATGTCATTTCCTGTTAGTTTTCTGAGAGATTGATAGATGGCATCTAAATCTATAAGTTTGTTTCTGGCGTTGTGTTTGGAGTGCCACCACAAAGAAAACCCACCATTTTGACTGGGACAACACATCTATCCTGGGACAGGCTAAGCAAAGACATGCCAGAGAATTCCTAAAGGCCTGGCACTCCAACCACAACGACATAAACAAACACATAGATCTAGATGCCATCTATCAACTCCTCAGAAAACGAACCGGAAATGACATCACCACAAACCCCAGGAACCCCATCCAGGAGAAAGATATAAATAGAAAGCAGGAGACAACAGCTTCGCTTCACTTGGAGGTCGCCACCATTGATGTTACCTAGCCTGGTAACGAAACGTCTGGATATCAGATCTACAGCTCAGCGAGCAAACCAACATCCTAAATCTCAACCTGAGCTACAAACCTTCACAAACCTTGCAAAAGCCATGAGCGCAACACACTACAACTTGCCCGTAGATGGGAAAGGAATGCCATCCGAGAGAGTTCCACCCGCGAACAACTGTACTTCCTGCATGAATGTTTAAGAAAACAACTACTGCCAAAATGTCTGCAATATAAACGCCGATAAAAACACCTCAAGCCAAAAGTTTAACAGAACAAAACGGCCGCAGAATGCTCCGAGAATTAATCAATGACGCCCACCACAGACTCTGAAAATACAAACGGGAAATTGCGCGCTAAAAGCCGTTATTCAAACAAGCAACCAACCAAGTATGGTCAGACGTGATAGAACAAGCCATCAACACCAAACACCGACAAAGACAGATAAAGAAAAATCGGGACATGAAGAAAAAACTGGACAAACTCACAAAAAAAACACAAGACCGATAAGACAGGGGCATGGATAAAGAACTTATCAGTCCGGACCCTATCAGACACAGAAAAAGCGGGACTAGCCAAAGGATTAAATTTCAATTACCGAGACGCTGACAAGAAGGAATTACTAGCGGCATTAGAAACCACATTGAAGGGCAACAATCTCATGGAAGAAACACAACAAACGATCAGACAGACAGTTGCACCTATTCTCAGCCGAAAGAGGGAAGGAAACAAACTGACCACACAAGAAAATAAAGCCCTAGAAAACCTCAAAAAAGACAAAGACATCATTATGTTACCTGAAGACAAAGGTCGCTCACAGTCATCCTGAACAGAAGGGACTACATAGAAAAATCTAATGCACTACTCGCACGCCCCAACACCTACCAACAGGTGGCGCTTGACCCGACCACACAACTAGAAAACAAAAAATTACTTATCTCCTAAGAAAATAACACAATTCCGGACAATTAACCAAGACAGAATTCCAGAAAATGAAACCCAATGGGACCAATACCCCACAATTCTACGGACTACTAAGAATCCATAAACCAGGAGCCCCCCTCAGACCTATAGTCGCACTAGCCGGAACACCAATTTACAGACTAGCCAAAGAACTACACGCAAGACTAAAATACCTAGTAGAAGATTCACAACACTCCATCCATTCCACCCAGGAAGTCCTAAAAATCATCAAAAACGCCAACATAAAGGAAGACGAAGCAATGATCTCATTCGACATAACAGCACTGTTCACCTCCTTTGACATCGACCTGGCAACAGAAACACTTACCACACTTTTAGAAGAGACCATCACACACACACCAACCACCATCAATCACATTACCAACGAAAATATCATGAAGCTAATGGACCTCTGCCTCACCACCCACTTCACCTTCAAAAACATTGTCTACAAGCAAACCAACGACACACCCATGGGATCTCGACTTTATCAGGATTCATAGTAGAAGCGGTAATGCAAGGACTAGAACAAACAGCCCTACCAATCATCAAACGAAATATCTGGGTTCACTACGTAGATGACATTTTTGGCATCACAAAATGAAACAAGACAGAAGAGACATTTAACATCATCAACAATACTCTCACAGGCATAAAGGTCAACAAGGAGGAAGAAACCGACAACAAACTTGCATTCCTGGACGTCACAGTCGAAAGAAATGACAATGGAGAACTACAAACCTGCATATAGAGAAAACCGACAAATATTTACCAAATACTTAACGACACCAGCAATCATCCCAACACACACAAACGAAGCTGTATCAGGACACTATTCCAACAAGCCACCACACACTGTAGCTCAGACGAGATACGCAAAACAGCGGAGAACCACCTATACGACGTATTCAAGATGAACGGACACTCAAGAAATACAGTGCGCAGATTCCTCAAGGACAAACCACGACAATCAGACCAAACACAGCCAGAACCCTAACCCCCTTACCATACATCAAAGAGGTTTCAGAAAATGACAGCCAGACTACCGAGACTCCTTGGAATCCTAGTAGCACACAAACCCACCAACACTCTCAAACAAAAACTAACAAACTTAAAAGACACAGTACAACCCATGGACAAAACCAACGTCATCTACAAAATTCCATGCAAGGACTGCCACAAACACTACGTAGGACAAACAGGAAGAAAGTTAACCACCAGGATGCATGAACACCAGCTAGCCACAAAAAGACACGACACTTTCTCCCTCATAGCCCTACACACGGATGAAAAAATCCACCATTTTGACTGGGACAACAGATCTATCCTGGGACAGGCTAAGCAAAGGCATGCCAGAGAATTCCTAGAGGCCTGGCACCCCAACTAAAACGCCATAAACAACACATAAATCTAGATGCCATCAATCAACTCCTCAGAAAACGAACCGGAAATGACATCACCACAAACCCCAGAAACCAAATCCAGGAGAAAGATATAAATAGAAAGCAGGAGACAACAGCTTCGCTTCACTTGGAGGTCGCCACTGATGATGTTATCTAGCCAGGTAAGGAAACGTCTGGATATCAAAACTACAGCTCAAGGAGCAAACATGCACCCCAAATCTCAACCTGAGCTACAAACCTTCACAAACCTTGAGAAAAAACAATGCTATTCAAGTTGGTCAGTATTAATGGAGAGACAAATTATTATCTAAATGGCGAGAAAGTTCAAAGTGCTTAGGTGCAGAGGGATCTGGGTGTCGGCTTGCATATCACAGAAAACCTGCATACAGGTACTGCAAGTCATGAGAAAAGCAAGCATAATTTCAGTGTTTATTTATAAAAGGATAGAGTAGGGAGTGTTAGTGTAGCTATGCAAGGCATTTGTGAGGCTGCAACTGGAGTACAGTTTGGGTGTCCTGCAGACTGAGATATTTCCATTGGAGGCAATTCAGAAAAGTTTCATTAGATTGATTCCATATTTGAAGTGTTTGTCTTATGAAGGGTAATTGAGCAGTTTAGGCCTACACGCTCGAGTTTATAAGAATGAAAGGAAATCTCATTGAGTTCTGTAAAATTCGATAAGTAATTGAAAGTGTAGACGTGGGTGGATTATTTTTTCATGTGGCGCAATCTACAACAAGAGACTAGAGTGTTAGGATGGAGAGATGGCACGAAAAGGGAATAGAGGCCGAGTTGACATCAGCCTCATCGAGCGGTTGGATTCCTCACAGATGCGCATTGTTCTTATTCAACTCTTCAACTGTGTGCATAGGAATGAGGGAGGATTGGGTATCATACAGGAAGCAGGCACTCAGGATAAATCAGTTAGAGAGAACGTAACCAGTCGCGCCACACAGTGACCAGCGCTGGGTTCTCAACTATTTACATTCTATATTAATGATCAGGAAGATGGAACAGATATACAGATGCTGCGTTTTGTGATGTCGCTGTGATAAGCAAGAGATTAAATTATCAAGAGAGGGTGGAGAGTCTGCAAATAGATTCAGAGAGGTAAAGACAATAGATAATAGTTTGTCAGGTGGAATCTAACATGATATAAACTGTTATTTAATTTACAGAAATAATGGAAGGCAGTATGTTACTGAAATGGAGAGAGATTACAGGACTTAGTAATACTGTGTACTGGGAGGTTCACTCAGACCCGTTCAGAAATGGCAGGTTTTGCTCCATCCCTGTTTGTCAGCTCCCAGACACTCCAAGTGACCCCATTGCTCTCCGTACGCATGGAATACTTTGATGTGGTTGATTGATCGTGGGGATGGTGTTTTGAAACCTGCATCAAGAGGATGTCCTTTATCTAAGATATATTCATTTCTTTCCACGTGGAGACCCGATGACGATGAAAATGGGCTGACTGCTTCTGAATGAAGAGGCCATGACAGCTACCAGGACAGTGGGTATTCAGCAACATGATATACTGTGCATGCATTACATTAATAGAGAGAGAAATCCTCTCCCCACTGACATGGGTACTCTGCAGATGCGCTTTACACCATCGGAAATCCCACTATACTGGATATACCCGGAAGCTCCCTGCTGTGGGAGAAACAATGTATTTACCTCATCCACCATGTATATCCTCCATCACCGAATGGTGACATTGATGTTGAGATATTGGGAAATGATGGATGTGTCACCTTGTCCAGCCTGAATGTTCTGGATCATAGAAGCTGTATGAGAAACAGTGACCCTAACAGCCACTGCCAGCACCATCCTCCCCCTGGTGTGAAACTGCAGGTCGTGTTGAAGGAGGTGGAGGTGATACCATTCTATGACCAGCTCCTTGTTCAATCAGTGTCCCCTCACACTCTGCTCATGAGTTAAGTGAAGCTTGGGAAGCTGTACCTGGAAAACCCAATGTGGATACAGCAGATCCCTTTCCCCACACACACTCACTGCGTGGTTTCAGAGTTCCCCTCTCTGCAGCCTCTGCTCCATTCGTTGTTCATGTAACAGACTCAGATGCTGCATCCAGCGTTGGGTCACCAATTCCTCAGGTCTCCCTGCATGTCTGAGGCAGCTAACAGCACATCCTCCAGCAAACCATCCGCAGCCCCTCCACTTAATTTTCAATTACAGGATTCATCACAAATCCCTTGGCTACAAGTGTTGTGGACCAGTCCAGATCTCCCCAAAATATTTTAAGAAGGCCTCTTAGACCCAAACCTTTCCTTATTTTGAATATAGATGGGAGGTGTGCGTTCCAGATATGTTGCGACTGGTCAAACCACTCAACATTAAGCAAAATATAATCTATTCAAATGCTTTAGTTAAAATAAAATCAAAGAAAAGAATATTTTGGGAGAGCTTATGTGTTGGAACACTTGCACAAACTATAGATAACGCTCCTTCTTGGTTTACACTGCTTTGCTTTGCATATTCAAATACAGATCTTTACAGCAGTTTGCCAATCCCGGAGGTTACAACAGCAACAGAGATCTCAGAGGGAAAAGCAGCTGGGGATCATTTATTGAAACTTCCAACCATTCTGGGATCCCCAGCAGCTTCTGAATGCTGCAACTAAAAACAAAATGAGGAAACCTGGTCTGGGAGAGCTGGCCACTGCCCTTCCATTGTAACCACCGTTTTAATGAAACCTAAAATCTCCGTTATTTACTTAAACTGTTTTCAGACAGCAGTTCTGCACGTCTGCCTTTAAAACCTCTCTTCAAAAAAAAACCACAAGAGAAAATAAACGTTTTACAATGATAGTATCTTCACAATTCATTCTTTAATAAAATAATCCATCAGTACACAAATGTGGATTCATTTTAGACCTCCTAACCTTCCTCTATTAGTAGACGGAAATGCATATATATTACATTGACTCTGAGCATACAAATGTTCACAACTATTTCGATTTCAGTCATTTTACTCCTGCCACAGAATGCCTTTGTCTTTCTTCATCCAGGTCTCCACAAGGTGTCAAAATTTAGGATTTCTCGCCCTGTCACCTGTGCAGTTTCAAATTGAATGGTAGCAATAATAAGCTCAATCGAAACAGACTGGTATTTTTCTCCCTAAACTTCTCCAAAAACTTTAAGGGGTCACGATCAGTGAAAAAGATTTGTCTCATGTATGTTATTGGCAATGTAAATCTGAAATGTTGTAACGCCAACACCAAGCCGAAGGCCTCCTTCCGCATTGTGGAATAAATCTGTTGATGTTTCCACTGGACTCTCCAACCACGCGTTACATCATGGAGCACTTCTCATATTTTCAATAGTCCTTCTGAATGACATAGCTCCCCATGTCTCAGCATAAATGACTTACACGTTTCCGTCCCTCTTAATGCTCTACCCTCTTTACCTGCTACTACTGGCCTATGCCAGTAAACCTTACTTTCACAGGTATATGTTTTAAGAAGATCTCACACATTCTTCAATCTCTCACAGAAACCAAACTTTGATTTCTGAACTCAATCAGCATCATCAGCCATTTCAGCTTCTCACCTTGCCATTTTAACTCTCTGCTCTTCCACACGAGTTCTCACGACTGCAGGAAGTGAATTGTTGAACTTCTCCAAAATAAGAATCTCTCTAAGAGTGTCATAGGTTTGCTCTGTTTTTAATACCTTTACCCACTTTTCAAAATTACTTTGTTCGATCCTTTCAAACTCAATGCGCGTTTAACCAGAGACCCTTTTTTAGATTCCTGTAATGCTGTCTGTCAGCTTCTGGCACAAGCTCATATGCACTTCGGATGGCTTTCTTCACCTCCTCATACTGGCCAGATACCTCCTCCGATAGGGATGCAAATACCTATCAGCTTTGTTTGGATCAACTAAATCCACATGGTCACTGGTCACTGCACTTGTTCAGCCACTTCTCAAACGAAATTCAAAAGGCTTCCCCATCCTTCTCATCAAATTTGGAGAATGCCTGGATGCATTTAAACAGATCCCCATTAGGCCATTGTTTACAATAGGGTTGCTCAACCTCACTAACCTCCACATCCAGCCGACCGTCGACCTTCATCACCGCCCTCTCTGTCAACTTTCCTCTCTAATTGCTAACTTTTTAAGTTGAATCTCTCTGCTTTTCTTCTGTCCTTTTCTCTTTTTCTTCTTCATTTCCCTTTCTTTTATTTCTACTTTTCACCATAATTCAAATTGTTTTAATTCCTTCTCATGTTCAAAGTGCCTCATTTGAAATTGAATTCCAGCCATTTCCAAAGAGCCTGATGGCGTTCCCACCAAATGTAATTGCCGAGCTATCGCTGTAATTATCTCACATTTTCTCACAGACAATCGCAACCCCAACTCCAGCTTGTCTGTCAATTCCTACAGTTTTGCCTTCATTACCTTTTGCAAAACACCCAACTTCACTTTTCCACATCCAGAGAACTCTTGGTGACTGAATCTTTATACATAAAATGCCAACCGAATTCAACATCGTGAAAAAAGACACTATCAACTACCATACGCGACCTTTGAACCCAATACTCTCCTGGTGCATTCTCTCCAGTGTCTGCATGAGCTTATTCTGGATGCTTTGAATTTCCCCCACAATCCAAAGATGTGCATGTCAGGTGTATTGGCCATGATAAATTGTTCATAGTTTTCAGGGATGTGTGGGTTAGGTGCCTTAGTCGGGGTGGATGTGTAATAATAGGGAAAAGGAATGGGTCTGGGTGGGTTACTCCTCGTAGGGTCGGTGTGGACATGTTGGGTCGAATGGCCTGTTGGCATACTGTATGGATTGTAATTCTAAACCCAATTTGGTATTATCGATTTAGAACCAGACAAGAGACCCCAGTTTGCTATAGACAACCAGACGGCCTCAAACTATTTTAAGGAGGTAGCTTGGATGCCGATCTTTCCTTATTTTAATGGTAGATGTGAAGTGGGAGTTCCAGATGTGATGCTACTAGTCAAACCACTCACCATTAAGTAAAACGCAATATATTTAAACACTCTAATGAAAATCCAGACAAAATGAAGAGGAATTTAGAATAATTTAAATATTGGAAATCTTAACCGAATAATGGATGCAGTACCTTCTACAAATGAACTGTTCCAATATACTAACATCACCTAAACACACCCCTTGGTAAAAAGGAACATTCAGACATGTGTTCCTGCATACGGTTCTCCAATCCAGGAGGAAACAGCATCAAATGAGGTTCCAGAGAGAATAGCAGCTCGGGATAATTTACTAAAACTTCCAACCTTCTGGGACCCCAAGCACCTGGTGATTGTTATAGGTACAATGAAAAGAAACCTAGAAAGCCTGGTCTGTGCCAGCTGGCCATTGTTACTACAATTTATTTTAAAAAACCCTAAAAGCCCAGTAATTTATTTACTTGAGCCGTTTTCAGTAGGCAGTTTGGCCTTTAAGATCTCTTACTTAAAAAAAGGATAAAATAACCTTTTATTTAAAAAAAAAGTGACAGCATTATCAGGCAATTTAGATGCCTGGTCCTTTACTCAGTGGGCTTCCTCGTGTTACTGATCGCAAGATCACCAGAGAGGGACAGCCACAGGTACTGACCAAGTTACAAGGATGTTTCTCATAACTTCTGAAACACGCCTATCCATGGACCATCATATGGGACATACCAGGAAGTGAACAAACGCTTATCACACCCCATTTCATTATTTCTGAGCAACACAATGCCAGCACTCGATACACTAGGGAGCCAAAACCCAAGGCCAGGGAAAGATACAAAGGGACAGAGAGATTCACATTAAAGACTGAAATAGACAGTTAATTAACTGAAAAGATGTTGTGGAAATGTGGGGAAAAAGTCAGGGCAGTGGGACTAATTGGAGAAGTGAGATCTTCGTGAGTAAAATTACAAGAATGAGAACATTCAATAAAGGCATTGCCAGATTAGCTGAAATGGTTTGTTACATCAAATTCTGAGTCTGCTTCACAGAACACCACAAACAACATTAACTGGGACAAGATGACAGCCCCGTATGGAGAGCTGTGCAGATCATGCTCGCGTGTTGCTCAGTAAATTGCAGTATCTGCCCAGTAGGGGAAGGTTTGCTCTCTCTTCATGTGTGTGTGTGTTCATCAGAGAGAGAGAGAGAGAGAGAGAGAGAGAGAGAGAGTGCATGTGTGCGCGTGATTGACGTGGTTAAATGAGAAACTCATTGTCTGAGAAAAAAACGCACATGAGGAAAACAATTTTAAATACGAACAACTGGCAGGCTTTTTGTTAATCAACAGAGAGAACGAGGGAAGTTTCATGGACAGATAAGGTGAAGTGCTTGAGAATGTTAAAATAAAGGCATTCCCAGACACAACAGCAATATACGTCAGCGTGCATGAATGACAGATAGGTGGGAGTTTGGTGTGAGTCTGAATCAGATTTGTTTGGGCAGGTTTGAAGCCGGGAGCATCAGCAGCAGATTCTTGCCTTCATTAAGACTGTATTTCATATCTCAAGATTCAAACAGCAGATGGAATAAACCAGTGAGACATATTCTGGAGTGATGAGTATTTCAAGTTAGAAATGGTCAAGGAATGGTGTCAAGAATCAGCTCAGTGTCAAAGGGATCTCCCACATTTGTGACGTGTCTGCTTCTGCTGCAGATATTGTCCAGGGATGGGATGGAAACAGTAGAGGAAGTGGAGTTTGTAACCAGAACAGTAGACAATGGCCTCCATGCTCTTAACAGCAAAGGCAATGATATAATGAATTGTGGTTCTCCCCTGAAACAGAATAGGTCAACATAGAGACCCGGAATAACACTGCCAGAGCAGAGAGCGAGACAGTAATTGAACACCTTCATTGATGTCAGTTAGTAGTGGTCTGTAAAGTGAATATCTGGATTGAGAGATTCCACTGGAACAATAATTTTGGCAAGAAGTGTAGACTATATGAAATAACAGTAATACAATCATAACTGGTTTATAGAAAACAAAATCTGGACAGTGACACTCACCAGGAACACCAACGATAGCCAGGAAGGGATAATAGAAGTATTTAAAAATGAGAAGAGCGAAATAGATCCGCCATGATAATGACAACCAATCAACTGCAGAAAGATACCAAACATAATATGATAAGCTCCTGTCTATTGTTGAAATATTCCTCTCTAATGTTCTCAGATTATGATCCATTGTTGGAATATTCCAGTCTAATGTTCCCAGATTCTGATCCATTGTTTGAATATTCCAGTCTAATGTTCTCAAACTCTGATCCATTGTTGGAACATTCCCGTCTAATGTTCTCTCCTAAGAGTCTGATCTCTCCTCCCCCACTCTCTGGATCTGCTGATCCCCAGCAGTGCTGTCGGTGATGGTCCCGCTCATGTTGTGGGTTGACACATTGTACGGAGGCTATTTATCATTAAAAGATGGAAACTCTCCACTGTGATAATTAGAATCCATGGAGGTTGGCATTAATCACAGTCACTGAACAAACAGACTCAGTTAACAAGTTCCATACATCACTTTTCATTTATTGGTTTTGGATGGAATAGTTGAAGGTTGCTGAGGGATGGACCATAAATCTTTCAATCTTTTTAATCTTTTTTTTCCTTGTATATGAGAATATTAACAGAACACTGCAGCAGTCTATATATGTCCCACTCTGTTTATGAAAGGAGGCGGTTATAAATAAAAACAGATCGGCTGCATAATAAGAAGTCGGGTGGGCAAGTTTCTAGATACCTGAACACAAAGTGCGGTACTTATTGACCAGTGTGAGGCTACTCATGGTTTTAATGCCCTGTTATCAAATCCTTTCATAACTTTGAGACAGAGCATTGAGACTGCTACTCAGGAACTGGCCAAAACAATTCTGTTCCAATGGGCCTTACAGAGGGATAAGAGAAAGCCATTCAGCCCATATTAGTCTGTTGCTACTTGAAAAGGTGGAAAACTGGAATATTGGCGCATTTTGCCAACAGAATCATTCAAAACAAAGAGATGTGTCACTGCAGCTGTGTGAGGTGTTACTGAGAGGGCACCTGGAGTACATTGTGTACTCTGTGTTTCTGTAACTGAGAATGGTTGGACCACCATTAGATACAGTTTACCGGCAGTGCGTAATCCACGGGTTGCTGTGTCATTTGATGTCTCGGGTCTGTTACACAGGGACAGGAGGATGCCATGAAGTCTCTTGAGTCTATTTCAGAGGGACATGAGGAGGTCATTCAGCCTCTCCAGTCTATTACAGAGGGACAGGAGGAGCCTATTCAGCCTCTCGAACCTGTTCCAGAGGGGCAGGAAGTGTTTATTTAACTTTCAAATCTGTTACACATAAATATTAGTTTCAAACTAGTTGTGGAATAGAAACGACCTGATGTAAACATTAAAGTTCCTACTTTGAATAAGGTCAATTTTGAAAGTGTTAGGTGAGCCCTGTGAAAGGTTAATTACGATACCCTATTCGCAGGTAAAGGGATGGTTGGAAAATGCAAGGCGATTACAACTTGGTGCCAGAGAGTCCAGAACCATCGTGTTCCTATTAGTGAGATGGGCAAGGCTGGTGGGTGCAGGGAGTGCTGGATGGCTAGATATATTGATGCTCTGGTCAAGGTAAGGAAGTAGGCATATGTCAGGTAAACAGAGCTGAGATCAAGTGAGTCCCGAGAGGGGTATCAGGAAAGTAAGTGTATAGTCAATGGGGAACTCCAGCCAGAAAAATATGGACATGAGATGGCTTTAGAAATAGGGTTAACGAGGCATTGAAGCAACAGTACACGTCTTTTAATGGCAAAATATTAACTAGGGAGAGAATAGGGCACCTTACAGGTCAGTAAGGCTATCTATGTGCGTAACCATAGGAGATGGGAGGGTCACTAAACAAGTATTTCTCCTCAGTATTTGATGTAGAGGAGATTACAACAGTGAGAGAAGGAAGAAATATATTTTAAATAGTATCTATATTACAAGGAGATATCGGACATTTTAAAACATACAAAGGTGAACAAATCCCTGGGATCTGATCAGTTGTATCCCAGAAGTTTGTGGGAAGCTCGGAAAGAGTTTGTTCACCCTTTTGCTGATATATCTGTATTATTGATTTACACTGGTGAGGTGTCAAAAGACTGGAGGGCTGCTAACATAGTGTCATTATTTAAGAAAGTAAGGAAAATACAGCTAACTATAGATTGGTGAGCCTGACGTCAATGGGGACTAAATTGTTGGCGGTGGGGGCGGGGGGGGCGGTGTTGAGGGAAAAGATGTATATGCATTTGGAAAGACAAGGACTGAAGAGAGCTTTGTACATTGGAGATGACGTCTCACTGACTGGGTGGAATTTTTTGAGGAAGTGAAGAAGATGATTGATGACGGCAGGACAGTGGATGTTATCTTTATGCAATTCAGTAAGAAAACCAAAATGTTCTACATAGTAGACTAGTTATCAAGGTTAGACTGCCAGGAATCCTGGAGACCTCGTCATTTAGGCCCAACTTTTTCTTGAATATTGGAGATAGTGCATGACAGTGGACATTTGTTCATTGAATTTGGAGACCTGTGACTAGTGGCGTGAAACAAAGATCAATAGTGAATCTTTTGTTGCTTATGCAAATCATTTGTACTTGAGTAAGTGAAGTATGGTCAGTAAGTTTGTAGATAATTCCAATTTTGGTGGTAATGTCGACAGTGAAGAATAATGTCTCAGAATATAATGAGACGTTGATTAGGTGAGCTGAGGAGTGGCAGATGGAGTTTATTTTAGATAAATGTGAGCTGTTGCATTTTGGCAAGAAATATCAGAGGAAGAAATATAGGTAGGGTCCTGTTGAAAGTTGCCAATCAAGGATAACTCCATAGAAATTATGGAATCCCTACATTGAGGAAACAGGCTATTCGACCCATCGAGTCCACACCGATCCTCTCAACAGTATCCCACTGGACAAACCCCTATCCTATCCCTCTGAGCCAGCATTTCCCATGGCTAAGCCACCTCGCCCACACATCCCAGGGTACCATGCACAATTTAGGATGGTCAATCTACCCTTACCTGTATATCTGTATACTGTCAGAGGAAAACATAGTACGCGGAGGAAACTCACACAGACACGGGGTGAATGTACAAACACCACGCAGTCATTCACGGATGGAATTAAACCCAGATCGCTGTCCTGTGAGGCACCTTGTGGTGCAGGTTCTCAGTTGCTTGAAAGTAACGTCACAGGTAGAAACATAGAGAAGAAGCCACTTGGTGATCTTCCCTTTATTCGTGTGTGCTTTGACTCTAAGCATTTGCATGACGTGTTGCATCTGTACAGGATATTTGGCGACTTTTGTAATATTGCCTTTAATTCTGGGCTCCCTGCTGTCGGGGAGATGTTGTCAACCTTGGAAGGGTGCAGAAGAGATTTAAAAGAATGTTGCAGGTGTTGGAGGGTTACAGTTACAGGGAGAGTTTGAATTGTGGGCGGCATGGTGGCACAGTGGTTAGCACTGCTGCCTCACAGCGCCTGAGACCCGGGTTCAATTCCTGCCTCAGGTGACTGACTGTGTGGAGTTTGCACTTTCTCCCCGTGTCTGCGTGGGTTTCCTCCGGGTGCTCCGGTTTCCTCCCACAGTCCAAAGATGTGCGGGTCAGGTGAATTGGCCATGCTAAATTGCCCGTAGTGTTAGGTAAGGGGTAAATGTATGGGTGGGTTGCGCTTCGGCGGGTCGGTGTGGACTTGTTGGGCCGAAAGGCCTGTTTCCACACTGTAAGTCTAATCTAATAGGCTGGGGCTATTTTCAAGTATTGAGCCTGAGGGGTGACGTTAAAGAGGTTTATAAAATCATGAGGATCATAGATAAGGTAAACAGTCAATGTCTTTTCACAGGATAGACGAGTCCAAATATAGATAACAAAGGTTTAAGGTGAGAGGAGAAAGATTTAAAAAGGGACGCTAAAACAACATTTTCACACAGACACTTCTGTGTGTATGGATTGAACAGCCAAAAGAGGTATTGGAGGCAGGTACAGTTACACCTTTTAAAAAGCATTTGGATGGATACACGCATGGGAAGTGTTTAGAGGGAGATGGGCCAACTGCTGGCAAGGGGGAACGAGATTAATTTAGGATAGTTGGTCGGTATGGATGACCAGACCGCAGGATCTTTTTCCGTGCAGTACATCTCTGAGGGTCTATTGACTCTTGAGTGTTTAACATGGGAACAGAAGGAGGTTATTCAGCTTCTGAATACTGTCAATCAGCTTGTTTGCTCAATTACTGACAGTCAAATACAAAATAAATCATTCAGATTTTGATGGTGTTTTACAGAAACAGGAGAAGGGCTTTTACTCAAGAAAAGCGGAAAAGAATGAGAAGAGGATTAAGTCCCTCAACTCCATTCCACAGAAGCAGCAGTTGAGCACAGAGCTATTGGAGCCTGTTAATCTGGAGCAGGAGGAGGACATCTATTTTCACAAAACTTGGATTAGGCGACAGTCACTCAACTGCTCGAGACTGGGACACAGGAACAGGAGGCAGTCACTCAACTGCTCGAGACTGGGACACAGGAACAGGAGGCAGTCACTCAACTGCTCGAGACTGGGACACAGGAACAGGAGGCAGTCACTCAACTGCTCGAGACTGGGACACAGGAACAGGAGGCAGTCACTCAACTGGTCGAGAATGGGACACAGGAACAGGAGGCAGTCACTCAACTGCTCGAGAGTGGGACACAGCAACAGGAGGCAGTCACTCACCTGCTCGAGACTGGGACACAGGAACAGGAGGGAGTCACTCAACTGGTCGAGACTGGGACACAGGAACAGGAAGCAGTCACTCAACTGCTCGAGACTGGGAAACAGGAACAGGAGGCAGTCACTCAACTGGTCGAGACTGGGACACAGGAACAGGAAGCATTCACTCAACTGCTCGAGACTGGGAAACAGGAACAGGAGGGAGTTACTCAACTGTTCGAGACTGGGACACAGGAACAGGAGGGAGTCACTCAACTGGTCGAGACTGGGACACAGGAACAGGAGGCAGTCACTCACCTGCTCGAGAGTGGGACACAGCAACAGGAGGCAGTCACTCAACTGGTCGAGACTGGGACACAGGAACAGGAAGCAGTCACTCAACTGCTCGAGACTGGGACACAGGGACAGGAGGGAGTTACTCAACTGTTCGAGACTGGGACACAGGAACAGGAGGGAGTCACTCAACTGGTCGAGACTGGGACACAGGAACAGGAGGCAGTCACTCACCTGCTCGAGACTGGGACACAGCAACAGGAGGCAGTCACTCAACTGGTCGAGACTGGGACACAGGAACAGGAAGCAGTCACTCAACTGCTCGAGACTGGGACACAGGGACAGGAGGGAGTTACTCAACTGTTCGAGACTGGGACACAGGAACAGGAGGGAGTCACTCAACTGCTCGAGACTGGAACACAGGAACAGGAGGGAGTCACTCAACTGCTCGAAACTGGGACACAGGAACAGGAGGCAGTCACTCAACTGCTCGATACTGGGACACAGGAACAGGAGGGAGTCATTCAACTGCTCGAGACTGGGACACAGGAACAGGAGGCAGTTATTCAACTATTCGAGACGCGGACACAGGAACAGAGGCCATCACTCAACTGATCGAGACTGGGACACAGGAACAGGAAGCAGTCACTCAACTGATCGAGACTGGGACACAGGAACAGGAGGCAGTCACTCAACTGGTCGAGACTGGGACACAGGAACAGGAAGCAGTCACTCAACTGCTCGAGACTGGGACACAGGGACAGGAGGGAGTTACTCAACTGTTCGAGACTGGGACACAGGAACAGGAGGGAGTCACTCAACTGCTCGAGACTGGAACACAGGAACAGGAGGGAGTCACTCAACTGCTCGAAACTGGGACACAGGAACAGGAGGCAGTCACTCAACTGCTCGATACTGGGACACAGGAACAGGAGGGAGTCATTCAACTGCTCGAGACTGGGACACAGGAACAGGAGGCAGTTATTCAACTATTCGAGACGCGGACACAGGAACAGAGGCCATCACTCAACTGATCGAGACTGGGACACAGGAACAGGAAGCAGTCACTCAACTGATCGAGACTGGGACACAGGAACAGGAGGGAGTCACTCAACTGGTCGAGACTGGGACACAGGAACAGGAAGCAGTCACTCAACTGCTCGAGACTGGGAAACAGGAACAGGAGGCAGTCACTCAACTGGTCGAGACTGGGACACAGGGACAGGAAGCATTCACTCAACTGCTCGAGACTGGGAAACAGGAACAGGAGGGAGTTACTCAACTGTTCGAGACTGGGACACAGGAACAGGAGGGAGTCACTCAACTGGTCGAGACTGGGACACAGGAACAGGAGGCAGTCACTCACCTGCTCGAGAGTGGGACACAGCAACAGGAGGCAGTCACTCAACTGGTCGAGACTGGGACACAGGAACAGGAAGCAGTCACTCAACTGCTCGAGACTGGGACACAGGGACAGGAGGGAGTTACTCAACTGTTCGAGACTGGGACACAGGAACAGGAGGGAGTCACTCAACTGCTCGAGACTGGAACACAGGAACAGGAGGGAGTCACTCAACTGCTCGAAACTGGGACACAGGAACAGGAGGCAGTCACTCAACTGCTCGATACTGGGACACAGGAACAGGAGGGAGTCATTCAACTGCTCGAGACTGGGACACAGGAACAGGAGGCAGTTATTCAACTATTCGAGACGCGGACACAGGAACAGAGGCCATCACTCAACTGATCGAGACTGGGACACAGGAACAGGAAGCAGTCACTCAACTGATCGAGACTGGGACACAGGAACAGAAAGCAGTCATTCAACTGCTCGAGACTGGGACACAGGGTCCAATCACAAGAATGAAAACAAATAATAAAGGTATTGTCAGATGTTTAGCTCTCTCACATTCGCAATCCAACTCACATAACCACTCCATCCATTATGTGTTCACGATGGAGCACTGTGTAGATCCGGCTAGCGTACTGCTGAATGCAACCCAGCAATATCCAGAATGGAACTCTGTGCAGCCCTCACCAATGCTCGATCTATAATCATGGGGTAAATGTCCAGCGTGGGGAGCTGTGCAGACCGCACTGGTTCATTCATATATAAACACAGACTGTTGCATTGTTCAGTAACACTGTGTTAGATTGCAGCCCAATGTGGGGAAACTTGCAAACAATGCTGAAAGTGAAAGGATGTGCGGCTCCCATCCATTTACAGCTCCATATCCCCACTGTGCCTTAACAAGGGGTGCCATGATGTGAAAATCACTGCGATGGAGAGATGTAAATGGAAACAGTTTAAATACCAATAGTACTGATTAAGGCGAGTATCACACCAGTATTTAAAGTTGAAATGACTGAGATAATATCCAATGAGGTTTTGTGAATGGTGCAAAGTAGTTAGAGGGGGATGGTAATGTGATAGTGATTGCACTATAAGCCTCCAAATCAACAATGGGAATTAGAGGAAGAAATATACAGGGAGACTGGGGAGACTTGCAGGAGCAACAGGATTGTTATAATAGGTGATTTCAATTTTCCGAACATAGACTGGGACTTCCAGATGGTTAAGAACTTAGATGGAACGTGATTCGTTAAGTGTGTTCAGGAAATTTTCCACAATCAATATATAGAATAACATACTCGGGAAGGGACAAATTCGACCTACTGTTGGCAAATAGGGCAGGATAGGTGAAGGAGATAAAGTGGAGGAGCATTTTGAGAAAAGTGATTAGAGTTGTATTAATTTTAAAATAGTTATGGGAGGGACAAAATTGGTCCACAGATTCAACTTCTAAATTGAGGCAAGGCGTATGTTGTTGGAATTAGACAGGGGATTGCAGGGGATGATTGGAGTTGTTTGTTTCGAAGTAAAAGGATTTCGGGCAAGTGGGAGGGCTTTAAAAGTGAGAGAGCTCGAGTTCAAGGCTTCCATTTACCTGTGAGGGTGAAGGCAAAGTGAGACTGGAAGAGAGAACCCTGGATGTCAAGAGATATTGAGGCTCTGACCAGAAAAAATGGAGGCGTGGCTCAGGTTCAGGCAGCTCGGATCAAGGGAGTCCCTGGAGGTATACAGGGGATAGAGGAGTTTAGTTAAGAAGGAAATCAGCAAGGCGAAAGGGGGTATTGGATAGCCTTGGCTGAGAAATTTAGAGAGAATCCAAATTCAGTATAGTAAAGATAAAGAACAACTAGGGAGAGAATAGGATGCTTTAAAATCCAAAATAGGCATGCATGTGTAAAACCTCAAGAGATTGGTGAATTCCTCAATTTCGCCTCTGTGTTTACCATGGAGAAAGACATGAAGACCTGTGACCCTTAGGAGGTTAGTTGCCAAATCTTGGTACTGTCCATATCACGGTGGAATTGCTGTTGGATATATAAGAATGAACAAAGTCAAACAAATCTCTTGGTCCTGACCAAATACATCCAAGACAACTGCAAGAAGCGAGAGATAAAGCTTAAGCGCCAAGATCCCGGAAGACTGGGCGGTAGCAAACGTGCCTTATTGATGAATGGCTGCACAGAAAAACCCATGAAATATAGACCAGTAAGCTTCACACCTGTTTTCGCTAAACCACTTGAGAAGCTTCTGAAAGATAAAATGTGCATGCATTTGGAAATACAAAGTTTGATTTGAAGCAGTCAGCTTCGTTTTGTGCGCGGCGGATCATGCCTTACGAAGTTTGTAAGAGATTTTTGAGGAAGTGACCAGGAACGTTGACGAGAGCACAATGGTAGCCATGTTCTATTTCGATTTCAGTAAGACTTTTGATAAGGATCCACATAGTAGGCCACTCTAGAAGATTATATCACATAGAATCCAAGGTGAACTGGCAAATTGGCCACACAATTGGCTTAACATTATGAAGCAAACGGCTATGGTGGAGTTATGCTTGTCGGACTGGAAGCCTGTGACAATTGGCGTGCCTCAGCGGTCGGTCCTGGGTCCAGTGCTGTTTGTTATCTATATCAATGATTTGGATCAGAGTGCACAACGCAAGGTTAGTAAGTTTGCAGATGACACTAAAATTAGAGGCATCGTTCAGAGAGAGGAACATTATCAGAAATTGCAACAATACCTTGACCAGCTGGGAAAGTGGGCTGAGAATTAGCAAATGGAGTTTAATATAGATAAGTGTGACGTCTTGCATTTTGGAAAGTCAAATCCACGTAGGAGTTTAAGGATGAATGAGAGGGACTTAAGGAGTGTAGTGGAACAAAACGACGTTGGAGATCAGGTGCACGGTTATCTGAAATTTGGGTCACAGGTACACAGGACCATGAGGAAGGCTGTTGGCACACTGGCCTACATCAGGGCATTGAGTATAGAAGTTGGGACGTTATGTTGCAGTTGTACAGAATGTTGGTAAGGCTGCAGTTGGAGTATTGTGTACAGTTTTGTTCACCTTGCTCTAGAAAGGATATTATTGAACAACAAATAAAGTAGAAGAAATTTACAAAATGTTTCCTGGGCTAAAGGGTTGAGTTATAGGAAGAATTTGGACAGGTTAGAACTTATTTCTTTACAGAGTAGGAAACTGAGGTGGTTCTTATGGAAGTATAGATTTTATCAAATTATAAGAGGCATGCCTGGGGTGAATACTTTTTTTTTGCAAGGATGGGGAATGGAAGACGAGAGGACATCCGTTCATGTTTGAAGAGGAAAAATAAAACAGGAACCTGAGGGTCATCTTTTCTACACAGCGTGTGGTACGCATATGGACTGAGCTGCCAGGGGAAGTGATTGAAGTGGGTACAATAACAACATTGAAAAGACATTTGGACAAATACACAGATAGGACAGGATTCGATGGATAAAGAGCAAAGGCAGGGAAATGGCAGATTGACAGATAAGGGGCAATTACAGCATGGTTTGTTGACGGAGCACGGCGGGCGTATCAGATGGGCTACTACAGAGGGAGAACATTCTCTTCCCAGAGGGAGCCACACCACTAGACCCACCAATCATGGTCTGAGTTCACCGCCCAGAGCAGTGCAGTATCTGAGGTCTGAAGAAATGTCCAGTAGTACAGGACAAATATCAATCACCTTCCCTGCTCTTTCAGGATAATTGTCACCGTATTCTCTCTGCTCCCTCACACTCACTGTATAACTGTGATCGCACCTAACCCCGAAAAAGACTCATGGTCCCCCACTCTCATAACTGCATGCAACGCTTACTCTCTCGCTCTCTATCTCTCGCCTTTGCAGAACATCCCACACAATCATGGAATATGGTCTTCTCAGCTCCATATTACGGGAACTTTGAGTCATTCAACTCCCGAGGTTCCTGTCATTGGCCAAACAGCACTCAGACACTTTTACCCCTTTTTTTTCAAGCGCCTGTTTGAGGGCATTTCCCATGGGGATGGACACTCCTAACAATATATTCCATCATCTTTATACTTTCATGCAATCGTCAGCTTAACCCAGACCAAACAAAAATCTACACTTACTTTATGGTTATAGATATCCAATCACACTTAGTAATTCTGGTTATTTTACTTGACTCACCTTAATGATATTAAAACAAAGACAGCTTCTAAACACGTCTTGTTATAAAATACAATTTCGAGCAGAGACCGTTTTTACCCTCAGCCGTCATCTTGACCGTTACCTGAATTGTTCCACTTTACTTGTTATGAATGTTTCTTTTACCCTTTGTCTGAGACTTTTTCTGTCTGTATAAGTTACACAGTTCTCCCATTCAGTTGGACAGACGGCTGGTTTGTGATACAGAGGGAGGCCAACAGTGCAGGCTCGGTTCCCCACACCTGCAGAGGTTACCATGAAAGGGACGCTCTCTCAATCTCACCCCATCATCCGAGGTATGGTGATCCTCAGGAGAAACCAACATGAGTGGTCTCTCTGATGAGAGTACTTTGTGACTCTATTCTATCAATGTTAGCATTTTAATTTTCAAAAACATTTTTATTGAAAAAGAGATTTTTAATATTATAATAAACCAATATCAACGCAACTCAAATAACTGAAAAAAATACATCCATTTGCATGCACATTCAAAACAAGTCAAAACACTACACAGACAGAAGAAAAACAAAACTAAACAATAAATAATGAATAAACAATACACCTCAGCACAACAAAACGATAGCTCTCGTTCATTAAGAGCATTAACTGATACGTTTTTTATGTTCATGCTTCTTCATCGATGGATATTAGATTCATTAGACAATAGCACCATGGTTATATAAAAACCCTTCTTGGAGTGGCCGATAACCCTGTATTGCCATAATCCAAAAAGGTCTGCCATGTCTCATATAAATCTTTGTTTTTTGATGCCCAATACCAGTGATAAACTCGAAAGGGATATTCTCCATGAAGAGCTGACGACGACCCAACAGACTATTTTTCCTAGCATGGAAAGTACGGAAAGTAAGGATACATTTATTTTTCCCCATGTTTATCTGTGGAAACTACCCTGGGCAGAACCAGGAAAACAGAAACCAGATCCATTTCCAATTCAGTCCTCAATACCCACTCTATCACACCTACCACAGTGCTCAAATATAGATGAAGCCTGCAACAGGACCACAAGCAATGAGTAAGAGTGCCTGTAGTCATTCATCATTTAGGACATGAAGGTAATCCCACTTTGCATTTTGAGAGACAATTTGGGGTCAGATAGACCCTATGAAGAATTTTCAACTGCATGGAATGGGTCCTACTACAGATCAAAATCCTTTGAGCATTTTCACAAATATCCTCCCATGTCTCCGAAGTGTTCTGAACTCTCTCTCACAGGCATCACAAAGCTGCAGAGTCTTGTCTGAGGGGACACTCTCCAACTAATGATAGAGGGTACTGACAGAGAGTGTATTCTGAGCAATAGGCACCCTCTTCCCTCTACCGGATCTGTAAGAGTCTGTTAAAAATCTGCTTTTTTAAAAATCCAATCTCTGATCTTGAAAAAAAAATACAGAAGAGGTCTCTACTAGGTAGTCCATAGTGCGAGTTATTTGATGAAATGATATCATTATTTCTCCATCAAATAACACGTGGTGACTCAGTGGTTAGCGCTGCTGCCTCACAGCACCAGGGTCCCAGCTTTGGTTCTGGTCTTGGGTGACTGGCTGCGTGGAGTTAACATTCTCGCTATGTCTGTATGGGTTTCCTCCCACAGTCCAAAGATGTGCAGGTTAAATTAATTAACCATTGATAAACCACCCATAGTGTTCAGGGATGTGTAGGTTTGGGCGTTCGTCAGGGTAAATACAGGCTGGTAGGGAAATGGGTATGGGTGGGTTACTCTTCAGAGGGTCGAAGTTGACTTGCTGGTCCCCAGGGCTTGTATCCACACTGTAGGGATTCTACGAATTCTAAATCACTCAAGCAAGATCCACCCCTTGCTGCCCACAGTTTAAACCCGGAACCTATTATCCCAGGATGACAACCCGTTATACGAATTATAGGGGTAAGAAACATGGTTTTGGCTGTATTGCCCTCAATCTGATGCATTGTCATTCATGCTTTAACAGTATTGATAATTATTGGGTTATGACAATACTTCTTAAATGTTGTCACTTTAGCTAAGAAAAACAGACTAATCAGGGTTCACTTTGCCTGAGAGGGTTCAATATCTCACAGTATTGACGCCGAGTCCTCAGCATCCCAGGCAATAACATGGGATAAAAAATATCTTAATTGATAGCTTTTATCTGGGCGATCTACTCCCACAATCTGTGGCGTAGTTGCAATCTGGTTAGCTTGATAAAAAGTCGCTAATGGTGCCAAATAAAATATATAAACCAGCCATAAAGTCTCTTAAATATCTGTCTGGGAAACATCAAAGGAAGCATTCACAAGGGGTATAGCAAATAAGGAAGGACATTTCATTTTAAGAACAGCTTTCCGACCGAGCTAGGATATTGGATTTGCCTCCCATCTTTGAAGGTCTTGTTTAATTTTGTTAAACAAATCGACATAGTTCACGTTAAATAAATGATCAAAGACGGATGTAATGAATATACCGAAATAGGGTCCTTCCCCCCCACCCCCCCCCGTGACCATTTAAAAGGAACCCAGGATTTGCCCTCAACATCAGGTATTTCCCCAAAATCTCCTATAGGCATGGCCTCCAACTTTGTAAAACTAATCTTCAAGCCCGAAAAAGTGACAAGTGAATTAATGCATTGCATCACGTGAGCTACCGAAATTGCGGGATTTGACAAAAACATAAGACCATCTGCATACAACATAATCTTATGTGACTTCTATCCCACTTCTAGGGCAGGTATGTTGGAATAATATTCCTAATTGCACAGGATGCCACCGAATCTAAGATTGTTGTAGGGATGGGGAAGAAATCAACCCACGAGTGCAATTTCTGCGGGTTAAAGAAGAAAATAAAATCCCTACTTGTGAGGCAGATTTGCCTCCAGACATCCACCAGCTCTAGTTCTGCACACAAATCCACTAATTGCTTACATTATAACGAGGCTGTTGGGGGACCTTTGGATATTCTGTCCACAGTAGGGCCATACGACAGTCGAAATTTCCTTCTACAATAATGTGCCACGATGCAAGATAACTTAATTTGGGAAAGGCATCTTCAAGGATCTTGAGAGGGTGCACCGGGTGGCAATAAACATTCAAATTAATTCCCATAGTTCAAGGCTTTGAGGATTACGATCCTTCCATGGGTTTTTCATATAATCTAGTAATTTAAATGGAATATTCTTTCTATCCATTATGATTTTCCCGCACTCTTAGTATTAAACATGAGAAATAAACCCGATCAAACCCTCCCTGCTGTAACGTCAAACGTTCCTTGTAATCAAGGTGCATCTCCTGCAATAGGACAACATTCACTCTCTCTTTTGTAAGACGATAAAGTACATTTTCCCTCTTGAATGGCAGATGGCTCCCCTTAATGTTCCAGGTACACCGCTTAAGCACATCATTATCCATAACATACTGGAGCAACATTTGAACTCGAAAGAATTTCATATCGAATTACACATCGCTAAGTTTTAATGACAAAAGACTCATCGAGCTTAAATCTGTACAAACTAAAACTACTGCAACTAACAAGCTCTCAAAACTTTCCAAAGCTAAAAACATTAAAAAAAAGAACGAAACAAAATCCAAAGTAACAATGACACTTGATAGAGTTTTCTCACCTACCCCCCCCCCCCCCCCCCCCGCCCCATCCTACCCAATGGGGATGCTTACATATCACAAAACTTTATCTTCTGCCCGCTTCCAATATGGCATCCAGGGCAATTAATAACAATTAATAGGTGGGCACTTAATCATCACAACCACATTTGTAACTCGCTCCAGCTTGAGCCACACCCCAGACACAAGCAAAGAAAGAGAAAAAGTGTAGTAATAGTATGAAGAAGTTAAAAGTGAGTATTCTACCAATCCCCGACTATAATGTAACACTGGTTGATACCAGAAAAATCCAACAATATTTCATTAAGAGAGAAACATGATTATCTCAACATCCAGCTTACTTTAAAATGTCCACAAAGTTTTTGCTTTCTCTGGAGAGTCAGACAAGTTCATTGATCCATTCAAAGCAATACGAAGCACCGTTGGGAACCATAAGGATTACTGAATCCTGAGTTCCATTACTCTTCTCTTGACGTCATCACAATATTTTATTTTCTGTATCACCGCCGCTGTAAAGTCCTGAAAAAACATAACCCTTGAGCTTTCATGAATTAAAGCCATCCGAATATACATTGAGCTTCCATCAGTCTTCCATCAGTTTTGAATTATATTCCTGGATGTTCTGGAGCCGTGTCATTTGGTACTATCGTCTACATTTCCCCCAGATCGCACATTCCTGCCAATCCCCGATAATCCTCGACTCCGTTGTTATTTATGAACCTTCTGTCTGTGCCTCAAAAATATTCAATATCTTTGCCTTTAATGATTTGTGGGGAAGAGAGTTACAAAGACCACAACACTGAGAAAACAAAAATAAAACACAAGCTCTGAGTGTGAGATTATTTTTTCTTTGTCTCCTTATCTGAGGAAGGATATAATTATATTGGAAGTATTCGGAGATGTTTCACTTCACGTATTCCAGGAATGAGTGCCTAAAATTACAAAGGCTTTAACAGGTTACTGTTGGAAACAGAGGTGATCTTATTGAAATATACAAGACCTAGAGGAGAGTGGATCAGAAAGATACCTACTGGGTATAGTCCAAATTTATTGTCATTTTTATAGAATCTCTTCAGTGTGGAAGTAGGATATCCCATCCATTAAGTCCACACTGACCCTTCGAACAGCATCCCCCCGATCTGCCCGCCCTTCCCTATCCATGTGACCCTGCATTTCCCATGATTAACTTACCCATCCCTGGGCACTATGGGCAGTTTAGCATGGCCAATCCACTGTAAGTTGCATATCTTTGGACTGCGGGGGGTAATTGGAGCATTGTGAGGAAACCCCACACAGAGCGTCGCCCGAGGTTGGAATTGAACCCAGCTCCATGGTGATGTGACGTAGCAGTGCTAATCACAGATCCACCATGCACACCCGTTAGTTCTCTTAGTTAATTGTGGCTGACTAAAGAAGTCTGCCTGACTTGTTCCTTCCACTGAACCTGACCCAGTCTGAGACCTTTATGATCTGCCATATCACCAACCTGGTCACATTTAAAATTTGTTGGGAGCAGTGGAGGAGTGGGACTAGAAAAAGAAACAGTAACTCCGTCTAATCTCAGAGCAAGAATTAGGAGAAATTCTCCAAGTGGGATTTCATTCAAGCGCGAATTCTCTTTCCCAGAAGTTTGGGATGGCTGAATCCTTATATTATATTGAGCTTGGTTTCACCTGATTGCCCATAGACAGGTGAATCAGGGATAATGGTGCATGGAGAGAGAGGTGTAGTTGGGACCACTATGAGATGAGCCACGAGCTTGTTTACTAGTGGAGTAGTGTCCAAGGGACGAATGACCCATTCGTATCCCTCAGCCCTGTGTTCTAATGTTCTATTCAGCCCTTCGGACCTGATACAGAGGGGAAGATCGAGGCCACTCCAATGGTGAGTTGTAGTTTCGGAAACATACTTGGAAAATCTAGGCTGGGTCAGGAACCGACACCCACCCCCAATCCCTCTTTCCAGGCTTCCCCTCTCTGTAACTTCCATTCCAGATGTTGGTCATGTTACAGACACAGATTCGCTGGGAATACAGCCCCCATACCCCACCCGGGTTAACGCAAACAAATCATCTGCTCTCCCTGAGTGCAACATTGTACAACACAACTCCCAGGAAAATACCCAGTTACTTTCCAAAAGCATAACATGTGAAATTAATAAATAGGAACAAGAGTATGCCATTCGGCCCATCAAGCTAGCCCTGTCATTTAATAAGAACATGGCTGATCTACTCCAGGGCTCAACTCAACTTTCTTGCCGACTCCTTGTATCCCTCCACACCTCTCTGGGTTAGGGAATTCCAGACATTTACTATATTCTGAGAGAAGACACCACTTTGCATCTCAGATTGAAATCAATACTTCTTTTTCGGTACCTATATCCTCGAGTGTGACACTCTGCCCAGGAATGGAAACAACTTCTCAATATCTGCCTTCTCAAGTCCTTTCTGTGTATTGGATATTTCAGCAGTATCGCTCACCATTCATTTAACCCCAATGAATAATCGCTTCACTATTATTGAGGTTCTCAATAATTCAACCTTTTTATCCCAGGAAGCCGCCGAATGTCCCAACCTAGTTACTTGCTGCATCAGCATGCTGACGTTGTGTTTCATACACAGGAAGACTGCAATCTCTTTGTACTGCTCCTTTTCTGGAAGTTCTCTCCGTTAAGTGACAGCCTGCCTTTTGATTCTCAGTGTCATCCACAAACTCGGACGTATATTGCACTCAGCTCCCTCCTTCAGGCTGCCAGTATAGATTGTCAATAACTGATGCCATCGGACTGATATGTGTGGTACTCCAGCAGATTCACATTTATTATAATGATCCATTAATCCTGACTCTCCGATTTCGATGTGTTAACCAATCACCATCGCATGTTAATACATTATTCGTCATCCTACGAGCTTCTGGCTTGAGTAAGATCTTTTATTTGATCATACCCAGTGGAAAATCTCTGGAAAGCCTCTTGTCTATCAGATTCCCCCCATATCAAATCCGCATGTTATATTTTCAGGCATCTCCAGAAAAAGTTTGCATGATCTTACAGGGCAAAATATAACTTCCCTTTCACGAAACCATATTGACTGTGTGTGAAGCTTTCCTCAATGCCCATGCTGGCCAGGTTTTCCAAACTATACGAGCCCCATCTGCTTTCATTTGGCCCATATGCCTCTAAATGTTCCCCATTCATATGTTTGTCCATATGAGTTTTAAATGTTGGAGCTGTACATGGATCTACCACTCTTCCTCTGGCAGCTCATTCCATACCCACACCACCCTCTGTGTAACAACATTGTCCCTGTGTCCCATGTAAATGTTCCCCCTTTCAACTTAAGCCTATGGCTTCTATGGTTGAACTCTCCCATCCTGTGGAAAAACCCTTGGATATTCACCCGATCCATACCTCTCATGATTTCATAAACTTCTGGAATGTCAGCCCCATAACCTTCTACACTCTATCTGATACTAACTTCAAGAATATGCATTTAAAGATACGTACTGCAAATTTGAAACTATATTAAACATGACAGTAAAACAGTACTCAGCCCAAACTTCATACCGTTATTTGTCTTTCTCCATATTAAATACTGAAACGCTTACAAGTGCCAATAAGAGGTCAAGCACCTGAATTTATTTGTCTAAAGGGGGTGATGATCTCGACAATGAAAACGTATCTATGGCCAGATCTATATAATACCATATAGTCAAAATGCCCCCTCCTGGACTCCCTATGGCCTTGTGTGCTTGTGTCTTGCTTATCTTACAATCAATAGAGAGAACCCCTTTCCCTCAGTTACATTTTAATTTAAACCCGTTTTACATACTCTTCATTTATCTTTTGTCACACTCTCTTTTCCCTGTTACCCATTCCCCATCTCTGGCACGTGTTTAAAACCACATTTTCTAATCATTTTCAGTACTGAAGAAGTCTCACACTAGACTTGAAACACTAATTCTGTTTCTCTGTCTCCGCAGATGCTGACAGACCTGCTGTGTTTATCCAGAAATGAATAGGGGCACAGAACAAATTTTCAGTTAAACAAATAATGATCGATACTGGAAATAGAGTACCAAAAATTGCTGGAGAAACAGGGAGCTTTGTAGAAGGTTCACTGGACCTGCAAGTTTATATCTGTATTCACTCCAGAAAATGCTGCAACATCTCCAGCAACTTCTTCAGCAATTTCTGTTTTTGAACAATTTCCAACGACATATGTCAAAGATGCCCAAACATTCTGTCCAACATGGAGCGCTGTACACTGGGAACTAAACAATAACGCATAAGTTCCTTGACTCTGAAACTGCAGAAGGCTGGCATCACTGACACTGCGGAGTTCAGAATCATCGTCAGGGAGAAAAACAGAAGGAAACACATTCACTTCAAATACTGAAGATGGTATTACTGAAAGGAAAAGATTGAGGGAAAGTAACAAATTGGAGGCGTGACACCAAGGAAAGAATTTCAGCAGAATGAGACGATGAAAATGGAAGGGTTGCCGCACCAGAAACCAGAGTAGGTCAGTGAATACAGGGCTGTTGGGGGAATGGGTCTCTGTGTGAACTGGGGGACAGTCAGTAGAATTGAATTGTAGACATTGCAGCTTAAACTGGGTTATCATCTGATGCTGTAGATCACAGCAGCAGCAGAGGCAGAATTGTATTCAATGACAATCTGCAACCTTTCGCTTAGGATAATCTCTCAGTACACTATTACCATCAAGCAGATCTATGGTTCAGTGCTGAGTGTGGGTGAACATGCCAGGGTCAGTACCATGTGTACCTTTACCTGAAGACAACCCATCAAAGGTACCACAATTGACTGGTTACATTCGAAACAGCAGAACTAACATCTGGTACAGACGCAGAAATGATCCCACAACTAACAAATCTGATCTAAGCTCTGTCATCCTGCCAAATATAAACATAAATGTCGATGGATCATTAAACAAGTTACTGGAGGAGAGGACTCCATAAATATCCCCATCCTAAATAATGGAACCGTTCTAGACATTAGTGTAAAAATCAATTATGTGGTTTCTGCACTATCCTCAGCCAGACATGTTGAGTCAATGATCCACCTCACCCTGTCATGATGCCCACAGAATCACAACTAATTCAATTCGCTGCACGTGACATGAAGAAACAGCTGAACACAATAGATACGACAAAGGTAATGGGCCCTGACCCCATTCCTGCAATAGGACTGAAGAGTTTTCTACACAACAAGCCGTGTCCCTGGGGAAGCTGTTTCATTCCAGCTCCAACTCTGACATCTCCCTGGCAATGTGGAAAATTACTCAGCTATGTCCAGTTCCCTAAGAGGGGAATAAATACAATCTGACCAATTAGCACCCTATCAGTCTCATCACGACAGTCAAATTGGTTGGAGTTCTTTTTTTAACAGAGTTGCCAAGCAGCTCAGTGTGGTTTCCAATAGGTCCCCATGCGGAGATAGTGCTGTTGTGGAATTGTCATTGGATTATTAATACAGACCAGGCTAATGCTTGGGCAGCTGGTGGAAAAATAAAAACAATTATTAACATATCGAGCTGTAAAATCTGGTGTCAGTAACAGTGATCTTGTGTCCAATGTTGATTGTAAACATCGATCTCCTTCCCAATGTACTTTCAGGAAGTGAGTCTCCCGTGCTTTCCTGGTCTGGCCTAAAAGTGACTCAAGACACACAGACATGTGATAAACTCTTCAATGGTCTCTGAAACAGCCAAGCAAGACACTCAATAGTATCAACTGGTCCGAGCTCTTAAAGGATATACAGCCAGCCCCAACCTTGGTGTCAGAAAAGGGAACAGGAAACATAGTCCTGTTGACCATGCAGAGACCTCCACCCTAACATCTGACGGTTTGTGACAACGTTTACAGAGCTTTCCCACAGACTGCACAGGAACATAGGGAAATGAGTACTTCACACAACACATTGAGCTTTCCCTGTGCTAGTTAATGGCTGAACATCTCCTTCATGCAGTTTTACCCATACAATATTCGTATGCCTTAATATGTTCAAACATTGTGAAATATAAAATGAGAACTGCTGGAGTCCCTTCAGTGCATCAATTTTGCTCCTCCATTCAATATACAGTTCTCAGATAGCGCGTGTTGATTAAATATAATTTGGCCGCAATATGATTCATGAACCTTTTTCCATGAAGTGAACTCTCATTCACTGTGACGCGATTCCTTGCCGGGAACCAGCTGAACAGCACAACCCAGCCTCAGGATCCTCTGTCTGCAAAATGTACAATCAATGTGTTCAGCTAAAACAGGAATACAATCCGCTCTGGAAGCCTTGAAACTGAGCCTGAAACCGGAAATTGTAGTCTACATTTAGAAAGAACTTTATTTCAAACAGTGGGAGAATCTTGAGGAGAACTGAAATTTCCCCATCGGCATCACGTGGTCAGTCAGCCACATGCGCTTTCTGGAGAAGAGTGTGGTGAAAGGTACACTGCTGTAGTCAGTGACTGTAGTTTGAAAGTGTTACATTTAGAGGACAGTTTCATGACTATATGTGATTTAAAGATGTATTTTAGACTGTGGTAGTGTGTGTTAGACTAAAATTAATTTTTGCCTTTACTGATATTTTGAGGGGTTCGTCCCTTGCCCTCTTTTTCCCATAGACCCCATTATTAATATTGCATGATTTTCTACAAAACAGTGTTGCACAGGAACACAGCTGCTGCGCGATTGGAGAACAACCTGGATTGATAGCTGATCTATCTTCACACGATACCCCTGCTCTCTCCCTACCCCTCAAATTTCCAGAAATCCTTATTTATATTCAGTGCCTTGGTTTCCACAGCCTGATCTGGGAAAGAGTACCACTGGTTCGCCAGTCTCTGAGTGCAGACATTTATTCTCATCTCAATGCAAAGTGGCCTGTCTGTACCTAAAACTGTGGTCCTTTGTTTTAGACGTCCACGCCAGGGAATTACCATCCCTGCTTCCAATCTGTCTTGCCCTGTCAGAGTTTTATACATTTCACTGTGATCACCACTCATTTTCCTAAACGGCATAGAATACAAGCCCAGTCGCCCCAAACTCCGCTCCAACAACAAACCTGTCATCCCACAGATCAGTCTGGTCATCCTTCACTGCTCTCCCTCAATGTCAGCTTTGTCCTTTATTGGATAAGGAGACCAAAGCTGCACACAATACTGTACAATGTTCGAGATGCGGTCTCACTAAGGCCCTGCACAGCTGCACTTACTCTTACTCCTGTACTCAATCCCCCTAAAATGAAGGTGAATGCACCATTTATCTTCCTACCTGCTTTCTGCTCCTGCAATATTGCTTTCAGTGACTGGTGTACAGGGAGATCCAGATTCATTTCAATGTCACAGTTCCCCACTTGCAGGGCCTATATACACTGGTCAGCGTGCCAATGCTATTCCCAGTATTGACTTCTGGTTTAGAACTCATTGCCCTACATGTACCGAGAGGGCTGCGCAGAAATAAACAAAAATGCAGCTTAAGTTCCTTTATAGAGCAACATTTTTCAACCACGCCCTTTTTCAAATGAGAGGCTGCGATTTTATTGTTCCCATCAATGTGCACAACATCTAATCTCTCCCATTGGTCTCCATCTGCCACGTATTTTCCCAGTAATTTCACTTGTCTCAGTCAGTTTGGAGTATTTTTACATCCCCCTCACCCACTCACATGCTGTCATCGTTCAGTGCTGTCAGCAGAGTTGGGGATATTGTATTTGAGCCCCTCAACCAAATATATGGTGTGTATTGGGAATAGCTGGGGCCAAAGCCACGATCCTTGCTATATCCTACCAGTCTCCCATTTAAAAAAAAGCATTTATTTATTCCTACTCAGTGTTTCCAGCCAGCTCTCCCATTCTAAAACCATGACCATATATTAGCCTCAGTCCCACAGGATTCGAATTCGCACAATAGCCTTGGGGCATGATCAAAACACTTTCTGAGATTCCACTCGTATTGCATTGATAGCTTCTCCATAATTTTGCTAAAAGCCACTTTCTCAAATATGACTCCCATTTCATAAATCTCTGTTGACTTTGTCGATGCCCATTAATGTCAGTCCAATACTTTCTTTAAACTGGTTAGTTGCTAATTTCATTATATTCCCTTTTTCTCACCAGACTAAAGATCCCTAGTATTGCTAGGAAGCTTTCTTTTTTGTTTTGTTTTCATCTGTGGAGGCAGAACTGAAGCATTTTGTCCATAGTTCTGCTATTTCCCGGTCCTCAATTATCTGGTATCAAACTGTAAGAAAGCTGCAGATTTCTTTCTCTTAATTTTGCCATTGACATATTTTCAGAAAATATTACAAGTTCTGTCCTATAAACTTTGAGAAGATATTCTTAAGAAACCTATCAATTCCTATTTTAAGGTACTCAGTGATTGACCTTCCACAGCCATACAATCACAGCAGCAAAGATGCTGTATCATCAGAAATACAGCACGGTCTAAATGAGGCCCATTTGCCAACACAATACCCATAGCCGTAAATCTTGAGGCATTTCAAGTGCACTACCGTGTATTTTCTAATGGTTTGAGGTTACCATGACAACTCCCCTCTCAAGAATTGCATTTCAGACCCCAAAAAACTCTGGGTGAAAAGCAATTATCAAATCCTCACTAAACCGCAAACCCTTCACGTTATAAATATGGGCCTTTGACTAAAAGGAACAACTGCTGTCCATCCACCCTGTAATCTTATGCGCCTGAATTACGTCCCCCTCAGCCTCCTCTCCACCAATCTAAACAACTAAAGCTTATCCAGCTTCTCTCTATAGCTGATATGCTCCATCCAAGGGAACATCCTGGTGAATCTCCTTTGCATCCCCTCCAGTGCAGCCACATCCATCCTGTAATGTTATTCACAGAGCTACACACAGTATTCCATCTTGGCATCACCAAAGTTCCGCATAGCTCATATAATCTGTGCCTCAATGAATCAAGGTTATGTTTATAGTCCCCTATGCTTTCCCAAATTGTGTATTAACTGGTCCATCACATTCAGGGATGTGTGGAGAAGCACCCTCTGACCTTCCTAGTGTGCTGCCATTCATGGAGTCCTCCCCTGTCTGGTTCCTTCTTCCAAAGTGTATCACCTCATATTTATCAGGGTTACATTCCATCTGCCATTGAACTTGCCAGCTGACCATTCAATCTGTATCTTCCTGTAACTTAAGGCCTTCCTCCTCACTGCCAACCAACCGGCCAATCTGCGTATCAAACCCAAACTAGCTTATCACACTCCTCACCCCTCGTCCAAATGCACAGCTACATTATTTTTTGAGTACTACAAATATTAAAGTTGAAAATCACACAACATCAGATGATTGTGTGCTTTGATGAAGAAGCAGCGCTTCAAAAGCTAGTGCCGCCGAATAAACCTGTTGGACTATAATCTGGTGTTATGCGATTTTTAGCATTGTCCACCTAGTTCAACACCAGCACCTCTGAATCACAAACAATAAGGGACACAGCACTGAACCCTGTGGTATACATGAGACACTGGTCTCCAGTCACACAAGCAGCCGTCTACCACCACCTTCTGTGTCTTACCACTAAACATCATTTGGATGCAATTTGGCAAGTCACTAATGAGTCTGACCTGTTCCCTGGTTATTCTGATTCCTGGACACATTTGTGCAATATCTGGAAATTCTCCCTAACTTGCGCTGCCAGCTGGTTTCCATGCCCCGTGTGAGTGAGTCCCCTACGCGTGCAGAATTTCCTCCTTATTGCAGCTTTAAATGGTCTGTCCTTTATCCTGCCATTATTTCCCTTGAATGTGGATTAGACAGCCGGAGAAGCATTCTGTTAATTTCCAACTTGTCATATATTTTGTGACTTTATATATTTCACAGTGACCCATCTCTCATTCTTGGAAACTCTAGAGAACACAGGCCGAGTTTCCTCATCACGCAATCTCGCCAATTGAAGGATTAATCTGGAGAATGTCCATTGAACTTCCTCTGTCGTCAGTATATTCTTTCTTAGATTTGGTCACCAAAACTTTACTCAATGTTCCAGGTACAGTACTCAACAACACGCTATTAAACTGCTTCAACATTTCTTTACATCTATATTCTGACTCCCTCAAAGCAAGGCAATCCAAACTTTTACTTATCACTTGCATATATTCCTCCAAATACCCTTAACATTCACGAACTCACTGTGTGAGTTCTTATAGAAACCCTTCTCATAATCTAAAATATGTAAATTCTACTGGTTCCCCATTATCTATGCTGTAAGAATCAACTTCAAACAATTCCAAAGCTTGTCAAGCATGATTGCCCTTTCAGAAATGCATACTGATTCTCTCCAATGTTGCTATTAATTTCTAAATAACGAATATCACATCCTATATAATAGATTCCAACAGTTTCCCCACAAATGTCAAGTTAATTGGTCTGCAGTTCTCCACACTATCTCTTCTTCCCTTTGTAGATGCTTGGATCACTACCGTTCATCTATAGTGCTTGGATCCAGACTATGCAGAATGCACTTCGTAATAGAACACAGTCATCGACAGTGCAAATAATACTTCTATTAGCGGTTTATTTCTGAAGAGTTTGGTATGAAGTACATCTGGTTTGTGAAGGTTAGCAATGCTCAATCCAGCTGCATGTTCAAGTAAAGCCTTGTTACTGATATAAATTGACTTTATGTCTTTCAGTCCACAAGTCCTATATGATGACGTCGTGTTTCTGGGTGATTTCCTGGATCTTCCTCCATGAAGACAGATGCAAGGTATCTGGTTATTTACTTGGTCATTTCCCTGTTATCCATAATAAGCTCGTCTCCCCTGATTGCAGATTTCCACATTTGACTGTGCTTTTCTCTTTCCTTTGACATATAGATCATAGATTTATGCAAACTTTGTGTTCCTGTTTGTTTGCATGTGTGTTCGCTTTTTGATTTCCTTACCCGTTTCATGGCCGTCTTTTCTGGATCGTAAATTTCTGAGAATTTTCAGGATTCCACAATGCCTGAAATTCTTCTGAAGTCACTTCCTGTGATTAATATAATCTTTAATTTATTATGCTAATCATTGTTAACTCACTTTCTCACTCTTGGGTGTTCTACCCGAAATAAATAAATATATTTTTCAGACTTCGTTGTATTTCTATAAATCTCCCGGGCCTGACCATATATATTCAGGAACACTGCAGGAGGGCAGGAAAGAAATAGCGGGGGCCGTGGTTGGTACTTTTGCATCATCGGTGGCCAAAGGGTGATGTCATGGAGGACTGGAGGGTAGGGAATGCTATGCCGTTATTCAAGAAGGGCTACAAAGAAAAACCGGGAACTATAGACCAGTAAACCTAAAATCTGCAGCAGATAAGTTACTTGAGAAGATTCTTAGGGAGAAGATATACATGCATTTGGAAAGACATGGCCTTGTGAATGGGGGATTATGGCTCATAAGTTTGTTAGAATGCTTTGATAATGTGACCAGTAACTTTGACAAGGGCATTGTTGTATATTTAGTCTATATGGATTTCAGTAAGGCCTTCAATAAGGTTCTACATGGTACGCTGCTCTGGAAGGTTATATCACATGGAATTGAGGAGGAGCTTGCAAATTAGGTTAAAAATTGGCTTGATGATAGGAAGAAGAGGGTAATCGTGAAAGGATGCTTGTCGGACTGGAGGCCTGTGATGAATGGAATGCCTCAGGGGTCGGTGCTGGGACTATATATGTGAGTGTGTGTATATGTGTGTGTGTGTATGTGTATATATATATATATATATATATATATATATATACACACACACACACACACATACACACACACACATATCTATGATTTAGCTGAGAATGTACAGGCATGATTTGTAAGTTTCAAGGTGACACTAAAATAGGTGGAATCGTGGACAGTGAGGAAGGTTATCAGAAATTTCAGAAATTACAGCAGTACATTGATCAGGTGGGGAAGTGGGCCGAGAAATGGCAAATGGAGTTTAATTCAGATAAGTGTAAGTTCTTGCATTTTAGAAAGTCAAATCAAGGCAGGAGGTTCATGGTGAATGGCAGGGTCTTAAGGAGTGCAGTGGAACAGAGTGACCCTTGAATTCAGGTGCACAGTTATCTGTAAGTGGAGTCCCAGTTAGACAAGGCACTGAAAAAGGCATTTGACTCACTGGCCTTCATCAGTTAGAGCACTGAATATCGAAATTGGGGAGTTATGTTGTAGTTATACAAGATGTTGGCGAGTCCATACTTGTCACGTCATGTTCAGTTTTGTTCACTTTGCTCGAGGAAGGATGTTATTAAACTGGAAAGAGTGCAGAAGAAATTTACAAGGATTTTGCCAGGACTCAATGGTCTGAGTTATAGTGAGAGGTTGAACAAGCTAGGAGTTTTTACTTTAGAATGTATGAGGCTGAAGGGGATCTGACAGTAGTGTAAAAGATTATGGGAGGCAGTGATAGAGTGAATGCACTCAGTTTTTTCCCCCCAGGATTGGGCAACCACGGACTAGAGGGCATCAAGTTAAGGTCAGAGAGGAAAGGGTAAAAGGGAGTCTGAGGGGCAATTTCTTTTACACACAGAGTGGTATGCATATGGGACGAGCTACCAGCAGAAGTAGTTAAGACAGGTACATTCACAAAATTTAATAAAACATTTGGACAAGCACACAGGTAGGAAAGGATTAGAAGGATACAGGGAAATATTTTGTTTGGAATGGACCAGTTTGGGCCGAATGGCCTGTCTCCGTGCTGTAAGAATCTTTGAGTCTAACAACCATTGTTCTCCTACTGAATGTTATATTGTACTTCCCCAATTTACTGGAGCGAACTTGACACTCTAGCCTCTGGGCTTCCATGATGTTCCAGAATGTTCAACCATTCCATATTGAATGCAGACACCGTGTAAAATACAACATATTAATGTCGCTATTCCTCCAAAGCTGCTTCAGAGCAAGGTTAGTAATTAGTCCTTCCGACCACACAATAAACAATAGGTGCAGGCGGAGGCCATTCTGCCCTTCGAGCCTGCACCACCATTCAATATTATCATGGCTGATCATCCTTGATCAGTATCACACAACACCAAATCCGAAATAATCTACCTCTAGTTTGGTCCACAACATACTCTTCAACCAACCTGATATACAGTTATGGAATTTATTTTTCACAACATTAGCAGTCACTTAGTTAACTCAGTTTCGATGCAACTTGACACCATCTATTATTACTGCAGAACCCACGAGTATTTGTTACTCATTCACAGGATTGGGGCTTCATTGGATAACCAGCATTTGCTGGCCATGCCAGACGGCAGTTAAGAGTTAACAGTGTTGTCTTGGACCTGGAGTGACGTGCAGGCCAGACCAGGTAAGAACAGCCAGTTTCCTTCACTAAAGGACATTTGTGAACCAGATGAGTTTTTCCAACAATCAACAATGGATTCCTGATCATCATAAACTCTCGATACCAGATACTTATTGAATTCAAATTCCACAATCTGCCATGGCAGGATTTGAATCCATGTCCCCAGAACATTACATGGGTCTCTAGGTTAAAAGCCGAGCGATAATATCAGTATGTCTTGGCTTCACTTTGCATATAGTTGCATATCCAATTTCCAGAGCATATGATGCAAAACATTTGCGCGACAGTTTTGGTTCAGATATATAACACAACAAGTTTGTTTCTCTTTGCTATTTGTAAGATCGACCCAAACTGATTCTGTGGAATCTGATGGACAGGGCCTGTGTCGTTCCTAGTGATAGACTTGGAAAGGCATTCGGGGAGGCTCACCTCGATGCTGAGATGATCTGAAGACATGTCCAGCAATACAGGGCAAGCATAAATATCCATTTCACTCTGTCAGGATAAGCGTCACCGTATATTCTCACTGTTCCCTCACACTCACTGTGTATCTGTTACAGCACCTACCCTCAACCAAGGCTCATGCTCTATCTCCAAATAAGGCTCAAGCACGACCATTCCCGCTGTTGAATTCAGCACCTTCATCCCCCACATTCTCTGTCCCTGATGCAATAGCCCCGCACACTAATAGCACTACATTCATACAACACTATGGACAGACACCCTCCGGCCACCTCACCATGTCACACCTCACCTGGGAGAAAGTGAGGTTTGCAGATGCTGGGGATCAGAGCTGAAAATGTGTTGCTGGAAAAGCGCAGCAGGTCAGCAGCATCCAAAGAACAGGAGAGTCGACGTTTCGGGCATAAACCTCACCTACCCCAGCACTAAAAGCAGGGACATCCACTCCCACCCTCAATCATTCTCTCCTTTTCTCCCATTCCAGGAGAAACAGCCTGGAATAGGACAGAAAGGGCCAAGCCGGGTGATGGAGTGCCGGATATTCGTTCCATCATCCCCCTACCATGATATGTGGGGAGGATCCTGGAGAGAGCTGGAGAGGACCAGGAAGCCTTGTGTGGAGATTCTGAAACATCCACGTCCCACCAACCGAGTAAGGAGCATATTCAGTAAAGAACAATTCTCAATTCTAACCTACTGTCAGTTCCAAACTCATCTCTCTCACTCGCAGAAGAACAGATATCCCATTGCACAGAGATGCAGGCATTGAATTACACGGAAGTATTGGTAAATACCCCAATATACTAACATGCACAATGCATACAAAGAGATAAGCATGCACACACATAGAAGCACACAAAGACATATACCGTCACACACAAATAGACACAAACACAGATAGAAACCCACAGGCTGATACACAGACTGACAGACATAGTCACGCAAATACAAAACAATAACAAGCACATGGACACACACACATATAAATGCACATTAAGACACAGACGGTAGTGCCATTAAGTCACAAATAAACACTTTTTTTTATTTATAAGGAGATCAAAGATTCTAGGGAGAAGGTAGGAGACTGATGTTGTGGAACATATTAGAAATGACTGAATGGTATACCAGACTCGATAGGTCTAATTCTGCTCCTTTTTTCATGCTCATGAGGTGTCATGCTCTTCCTGAGACAGCATCAATATTTGATTGGAAAGAGTCAGTGGTAATGTGGGAAAAGATTGGAGGGCAGAATGGTTAATGTCGATTCCTAGTTATTGTACCACTATATCCGAAATGGGGCAGTGATTTGACATGAGTTTAACACAGATTTTAAAAAATGTGTCCCACAGTGAAGAAGGATGTCCCTTTCCCTTCACTGTTGTGCTGTCTGTGGTGTCCTCATCCTCAGGGAGCAGTGAAGACTCGGTTAATTAAGGTATTTTGTTTGAGCTTGACTGATCTTTGCTGGACAGGAGAGTCAATGTTATTGGAACAGACAGGAGACAGATGGTCAGACACACTCGGATCAGCCATGATCATTCTGAATTGTGTCGCCAAATGGCCACCTGCTGCCCCTTTCCAATGTGTTGTTCCATCAATCCACCCTCCCGGCTGTTACAGGAATATACTGCTGCCCCTACTCCATGTGTTGTTCCCTCAATCCATGCTCCCTGCCGTTAAAAGATATACTGCTGTCCCTACCCCGTGGGTGTTCCCTCAATCCAACTCTCAACGCGGTTACAGGGTAGACGGCCCTCCCATTCAGCCAGACTGTATCGTTACAATGAGACGGGAGGAGACCATTC
>NW_026867701.1:1724889-1806466 GCF_020745735.1 Hemiscyllium ocellatum | reverse complement strand
CCCTCTCTCGCCCTCCCCTCCGTTCTCTCGCCGTCCAGGGCCCAGCCCTCCCCCTCTCTCGCTCTCCCCGTGTCGCTAATAATCTTATCCTTCTGAATCACTGACTCCTCAGCTTTCTCTGCTCCAAAGTAACAACCCGGGCTTATCCAGCCTCTCTCCATAGCTGATATGCTCTACCCCAGGGACATCTGGTGAATCACCTCTGCATCCCTCCAGTACAATCACATCCTTCCTGGAATGTGGCTCCAGAGCTACATATAGTATTCCATTTTTGGCCGAACCAAAGCCTGTATAGGTCTTATATCTCCACCCTGATTAGGAAACAGAATACTCAAGGTCCAATTCTTAACTAGTCATTAACCTGCCCCAGCAGAAAAGTGAGGACTGCAGATGCTGGAGATCACGTGCTTAAAAATGTGTTGCTGGAAAGCGCAGCAGGTCTGGCGCATCAAAGAGCAGGAGAATCGTTGTTTCGAGCATCAGCCCTTCTTCAGGAATCTGCCCAAACGTCAATTCTCCTGCTCCTTTGATGCTGCCTGACCTGTTGCGCTTTTCCAGCAACACATTTTTAAGCATTACCTGTCCAGTCACATTCAGGGATGTGTGGAGAAGCACAATCTGAGCTTCCCAGTGTGGCTGCCATTCATTGAGGCTCCACTGCCTGGTTCCTTCTCCCAATGTGCATCACCTCATATTTATCAAGGTTACATTTAACCTGTTATTGATCTGCCCATCTGACCATTTCATCTGCATCTTCTGTAACTTAAGGCCGTCCTGCTCACTGCGGACCAACTGGTCAATCTTTATGTCAAATGTACACTTACTTATCACACCTCCCTGCCTCTCCACCTAGCCCCCTCACATTCACATTTGTTTTTGTTATGAATAATCACAAACAATAAGGGACACATCACTGATCCCTGTGGTACACCAGGGACACTGGTCTCCAGTCACACAAACAGCCTTATCTCACTACCCTCTGCCTCCAGCCACTAAGACAATTTTCGTTGTAACTTGTCAAGTTATCATTTATATTGTGAGATTTTACGTTATTTTTCAGTTTCCCAGCTGGAAATTTGTCAAAGGCTTCCCTACAAAGCTAAACAACCGACCTCCTCAAACTAATTCAATCAAATCAATTAGATGCCACTTCCTTCTGATAAAGTCATGATGATTATCCCTGATCAGACCTTTCGACTCTTATTGGAGTTCAATTTTCTTCTTCCCTATTTTCTCCAGTAGTTTCCTTAACAGTGACCTAATACCCGCTCGTCTATAGTTCCCTGGTCTATCTCTCCCACCCGAACTGTGAAGTGGAATCGTGTTAGCAGTTCTCCAGTTCTCTGGCACCTCCCCTATTGTCAGATCCTAATTAAAATATTCAGTCAGGGTCTTTCCTCCATTCACCCCAACAGCCGCCTGTGATACAACTCATTCAGACATGGAGTTAGGTCCAAATTTATACAGAACAAAGCCTCAAATCCTTTCTCGTATTTTACATCAATCTGTTCAAGAGTTCCCCATCCATCTCCTTGAATTCTGTACTTGTCTTCTCCGTCTCTAAAGTAAAATAGATGTGAAGGTCTCATGTAACAGTCCATCAATGTTCTCCAGCTTGACACACAGATTGCCGCTTTGGTTTCGAATGGACACTAACTGTTTGCTGATTATTCTGCTCTACTTGTCCGTGTAGAATCTCGTGGGATTCTCCCAGATCTCGCCTACTTGTACTTCTCCATGTCCCTGTTATTCAGTCCCCTCTGTGTTTCTAAGTTTCACTGCAACCACCTCTCATGTTTCAAACTCGAGATCACAGGGTGAGTTTCCACATCAGAAAATCTTGCCATTTTAGGGATGAATTTAAATAATACCTTTTGCAGTTCCTCTGTAGTCAATATCTTATTTCTTAGATTGGGACTCCGAACAATACAAAATACTCTCATCAACACTCGATACAACTGGTGCATGACGTCTTCTATATTCCAATTACAATCACCTGAATGTAAAACTAATTTTTTCTTTGCTATTTTCATATGTTCTTCCTAATACCTCTCGCTTTAACCTTTCTTATGAGCTTACTGTGTGAGTTTTTTTTAAAAAATCTCATGAATATTCAACTCTACGTTATCCAATGGTTCTTCATTGCCTATGTCCACAAGAATCATCTTCAAACCATTCCAAAAAAAAATGTTTGCCACTTCTGGTTTTCCTTTCATCGGTATATTCTCACCCTCCCAAGTTATGTTATTACCTTCTACATGTGTAGTCGCGTGTTCTTTGTAATCGAGTCCAACAGACACCCGACTGCGGATGACAAGATAACTGCTCTGTAGTTCACCCCTCTCCATCTTCATCCTTTCTTAAATGGTTGGATAATATTTGTAACCTTTGCCTTATACAGATTGGCTAAATGACTTTCGAGAATGTGTCGGAAGATAAAGTAAAAATCCACGATGCAATCAACATGTCTATTGCTGATTCCTCATAAATCCTTGTATGAAGTACATCTGGTCTGTCAGATTTATAAATACTCAATCCAGCTTCCTTTGCAAAGATGACCTCAACATTGATAAGAATAATCTTAGACTTTACTTACACAAGTCCCATGGTCACTTGGTATTTCTGGAAGAATTTCTGGAATTCTTCCAATGAAGATAGACGCAAATAAACTGTTTCTTTTCTCTGCGATTTCTCTGTTCTCTGCAATAAACTATCCTGAACGCACACCAATTGTTCCACATTTGACCTTGTTTTTATTTTTTTTCATACATTGATAGATGCTTTTTAGCAGTTTTTATGTTTTTCTTTCGTTTGCATGCTTTTTCTCTTTTCGATTTTTTTCTCAGTTTCTTGGTCATCCTTTGCTGAGTCCGACATTTCTCTGAATCCACTGGATTACTACAACTTGGCATTTTTCAAAGCTGCCTCCTTTCATCAAATAGGTAAGTGAAGGTGGGGTTGAAAGTGTTAATCGGAGAGGAGGGTGGACCAGATTGATAGCAAGGAAGGTGGACGCATAGGAATGTACAAAAGGGCGATGCTGACTTGGAAGGTTGGAGTGGGATAGGGTGGGATTAGGGGAAATGGGGAAATCCACTATGATCCCCTGTGTTTGGAGGGTCCCAAGGCAGAAGAGGAGGCTTTCTTCCTGCAGGCTTCTGGTGGCTCGGATTTGGCGATGGAGCAGGTCCAGGGCCCTCATGTCCTTGGCAGAGTGGGAAGGGGAGTTAAAGTGCTCAGCCACAAGGCGATGGAATTGTTCAATGAGGCTGTCCCAGAGATGTTCTCTGAAATGTTCCACAAGTTGACCTTCTGCCTCTCCAATGTAGAGAAGAACACATTGGGTTCAATGGATGCAGTAGATGAGGCGGTCTGTCTCCCTTCATCACCTATCACTTTCAACCCCACCTTCATCTACCTCCCGCAATCCCTGCTAATCTCCCCCCTGCCTCACCCCCTTCTCATTTATCCCTCAGCCCCCTGGGCATATAAGCTTCATTCCTGATGAAGGCCTTATGCCCGAAACATCGATTTATCTGCTCTTAGTATGCTGCCTGACTGTGCTTTTCCATCACCACACTCTTCCCCTCTGATCTCCAGCATCTGTAGTCCCGACTTTCTCCTCACACCTTGTTGGCTTGCATGACTCATATTTATAACAGTTACTTCAAATAAAACAAAAACTGTCATGTTCTCAAACAGCATTAAAGAAAGCCAGTACATTGTGATCACTGTTCCCAAAATGTCCTTTCCAGCAAATTTTTCAATTAGCTCTTCTGATCACTCAACACCAATTCCTAAATAACCTGATATCGAGCTCAGTGCTTAACATAATGCTCATGTAAACCATCTCACACGTGGTCATGAAATCCATTTTTCCCAGCATTAGCATTCAATTGGGTTAACAGAGTTTAGATATAACTTAAACAGTACATTATCACTGCAGTAGCCACAAATGTGTATATCTCATTTCCTGTTTTATAACATAACCAAAATATGTGTATTGCAGCTTTCACTTTGATATATAACTCCCATCAATGTTTGCTCCTCCTTGCTTTTTTTAAATCTCCACCTTACTAGATTCTGTGGAATCTGAACGATGTGGGCTCTGGGGAGATTGATGGTAGAGATCATCTCGTCACATCATTTATGATCTTCTCAAACTTTAATTACTCCAGATCTCCCGTTATGCTGATGGAGTAGAGAAGGACAATGATCTTCCAACAATGCTCTGTATTCCCCCAGAGAGCTGAGACTGCTCTAACCTAGGTGGGAACCTTCCAGCAGGCCGGTAAAGTGTTGCTGCTGTTGTACAGGCTCTTAGTGAGATCGTATCTAGAATAGTGTGTACAGATTTAATCTCTTCAATGAAGAAAGGATGTTGTTACATTGGAAGCAGCTCAGAGATGGTTCCCTCAACTGATTCCTGCAATGAAGGTGCTAGCTTATAATGAAATGATGATCAGGTTGACCCAGTAGCCATTGGAGTTTACAAAGATTCAAGATGATCTTATTTGAACATAAATGGCAGAAGGAGTGAAGGAGTGAAGTGAATTACACAGATAGTGGAGGAATCCGTTCTGTTCTCCAGCCTGTTACACAGGAACAACAGGAGGATATTCAGACCTTCGACCCTGTTACACCAAAACAGGATGAGGCTATTCAGCCCCTGGAGCCTGATATACATTTAGAGAAGGAGGCCAATCAGCCAGTCGAGCCTATAACATTAAGCCATGCTGCACCAGTATCCTGTTAAACAGCAACAGGATCAGTCCATTCAGCCTCCTCAAGTCTGTAACATAGGAACTGGAAGAGGTCACACAGTGAGTGGAGATTGTTACACTGGGATAACAGGAGGCCATTCAGACTCACCGAGCCTATTGCAAGGGAATTGGATAAGGATTAAAAACTATCTGACACTTCTTTCATGAGAAAGGAAGAGGCAATTTAAACACGTGTCTGTTGTGTGGGAACAAGAGAAGACCAATCAATCCCTCGGTCCCATCTCTGGATGAGGAGACCGTTCAGTATTTCCACCTGTTATAGAGAAGTATGAGAAGACCCATCAGCCCCACAAAATGTTACACAGCAACAGTAAGATTCCATAATCTCCCAATCCTCTAAAGCATCAACAGGAGGATGTCATTCTGGCCTTGGAGATGGTAACATGTGAACACCAGAAAGACATCAGCCCATCGATTTTGTACACCAGCAGGATGATGAGTCCATTCAGCCACACGTGGCTCTTACACAGCATTTGGACCAGCTCTCTTAAAAACGTGTGCCTTTTAAACAGGGATTCAAAGAAAACGTAAAGCTTTTCGAAAGGGAAGAACTTGTAATAATGGTATACATTAGGGACGAAAGTGTAACAATAAACTATTGTAATTTAAGGCAAATTGTTAGAGTCCATTGTTCAGGACATTTGCAAAGTTAAACCACAATCCATCAGAGTCAACATGGTTTTACGAAGACTAAACCGTGTCTGAATTGTTTGCTTGAGCTCTTTGAAGATGTCACAAACAAGGTGGGTCGTGGGAATCCTGGAGATGGAACATATCTGGCCTTCCTGAAGGCATTGGATGTGTCGCTTCTCCAAAGAGTAAGTGGTAAGATCAGACAACATGGGTCGAGGAGTAATTTATTAGCTTGGATGGTGGATTGGTTACCCAACAAAATGGAGTCAGATGGAATAAATACATAATTTTCTTTTGGCAAATGCAATTTGTGGGGTGACATTTATTTCAGGACTCGTGTCTCAACCATTTGCGATCGATGGAATGACTGTACACTGTTGATGGGATCGAAAATACGATGCCACATTTTCAGATGACACTAACATCGATGGGAAATTACTTCAGAATGATGGTGCAAGAGATTTTAAATCTATATGGATAGGTTGGGTGAATGGGCCAACATTTAGCAAGGAAAATTAAAGTGAAGAAATATGGGGCTTTTAGGGTGTATGTTTGCTCGCTGATCTGTGGGTTTGATATCCAGACATTTCGTTACCTGGCGAGGTAACATCATCTGTGGCGACCTCCAAGTGAAGCGAAGCTGTTGTCTCCTGCTTTCTATTTATATCTTTCTCCTGGATGGGGTGTCCTGGGGTTTGTGGTGATGTCATTTCCTGTTAGTTTTCTGAGAGATTGATAGATGGCATCTAAATCTATAAGTTTGTTTCTGGCGTTGTGTTTGGAGTGCCACCACAAAGAAAACCCACCATTTTGACTGGGACAACACATCTATCCTGGGACAGGCTAAGCAAAGACATGCCAGAGAATTCCTAAAGGCCTGGCACTCCAACCACAACGACATAAACAAACACATAGATCTAGATGCCATCTATCAACTCCTCAGAAAACGAACCGGAAATGACATCACCACAAACCCCAGGAACCCCATCCAGGAGAAAGATATAAATAGAAAGCAGGAGACAACAGCTTCGCTTCACTTGGAGGTCGCCACCATTGATGTTACCTAGCCTGGTAACGAAACGTCTGGATATCAGATCTACAGCTCAGCGAGCAAACCAACATCCTAAATCTCAACCTGAGCTACAAACCTTCACAAACCTTGCAAAAGCCATGAGCGCAACACACTACAACTTGCCCGTAGATGGGAAAGGAATGCCATCCGAGAGAGTTCCACCCGCGAACAACTGTACTTCCTGCATGAATGTTTAAGAAAACAACTACTGCCAAAATGTCTGCAATATAAACGCCGATAAAAACACCTCAAGCCAAAAGTTTAACAGAACAAAACGGCCGCAGAATGCTCCGAGAATTAATCAATGACGCCCACCACAGACTCTGAAAATACAAACGGGAAATTGCGCGCTAAAAGCCGTTATTCAAACAAGCAACCAACCAAGTATGGTCAGACGTGATAGAACAAGCCATCAACACCAAACACCGACAAAGACAGATAAAGAAAAATCGGGACGTGAAGAAAAAACTGGACAAACTCACAAAAAAAACACAAAACCGATAAGACAGGGGCATGGATAAAGAACTTATCAGACCGGACCCTATCAGACACAGAAAAAGCGGGACTAGCCAAAGGATTAAATTTCAATTACCGAGACGCTGACAAGAAGGAATTACTAGCGGCATTAGAAACCACATTGAAGGGCAACAATCTCATGGAAGAAACACAACAAACGATCAGACAGACAGTTGCACCTATTCTCAGCCGAAAGAGGGAAGGAAACAAACTGACCACACAAGAAAATAAAGCCCTAGAAAACCTCAAAAAAGACAAAGACATCATTATGTTACCTGAAGACAAAGGTCGCTCACAGTCATCCTGAACAGAAGGGACTACATAGAAAAATCTAATGCACTACTCGCACGCCCCAACACCTACCAACAGGTGGCGCTTGACCCGACCACACAACTAGAAAACAAAATTACTTATCTCCTAAGAAAATAACACAATTCCGGACAATTAACCAAGACAGAATTCCAGAAAATGAAACCCAATGGGACCAATACCCCACAATTCTACGGACTACCAAGAATCCATAAACCAGGAGCCCCCCTCAGACCTATAGTCGCACTAGCCGGAACACCAATTTACAGACTAGCCAAAGAACTACACGCAAGACTAAAATACCTAGTAGAAGATTCACAACACTCCATCCATTCCACCAGGAAGTCCTAAAAATCATCAAAAACGCCAACATAAAGGAAGACGAAGCAATGATCTCATTCGACATAACAGCACTGTTCACCTCCTTTGACATCGACCTGGCAACAGAAACACTTACCACACTTTTAGAAGAGACCATCACACACACACCAACCACCATCAATCACATTACCAACGAAAATATCATGAAGCTAATGGACCTGTGCCTCACCACCCACTTCACCTTCAAAAACATAGTCTACAAGCAAACCAACGACACACCCATGGGATCTCCACTTTATCAGGATTCATAGTAGAAGCGGTAATGCAAGGACTAGAACAAACAGCCCTACCAATCATCAAACGAAATATCTGGGTTCACTACGTAGATGACATTTTTGGCATCACAAAATGAAACAAGACAGAAGAGACATTTAACATCATCAACAATACTCTCACAGGCATAAAGGTCAACAAGGAGGAAGAAACCGACAACAAACTTGCATTCCTGGACGTCACAGTCGAAAGAAATGACAATGGAGAACTACAAACCTGCATATAGAGAAAACCGACAAATATTTACCAAATACTTAACTACACCAGCAATCATCCCAACACACACAAACGAAGCTGTATCAGGACACTATTCCAACAAGCCACCACACACTGTAGCTCAGACGAGATACGCAAAACAGCGGAGAACCACCTATACGACGTATTCAAGATGAACGGACACTCAAGAAATACAGTGCGCAGATTCCTCAAGGACAAACCACGACAATCAGACCAAACACAGCCAGAACCCTAACCCCCTTACCATACATCAAAGAGGTTTCAGAAAATGACAGCCAGACTACCGAGACTCCTTGGAATCCTAGTAGCACACAAACCCACCAACACTCTCAAACAAAAACTAACAAACTTAAAAGACACAGTACAACCCATGGACAAAACCAACGTCATCTACAAAATTCCATGCAAGGACTGCCACAAACACTACGTAGGACAAACAGGAAGAAAGTTAACCACCAGGATGCATGAACACCAGCTAGCCACAAAAAGACACGACACTTTCTCCCTCATAGCCCTACACACGGATGAAAAAATCCACCATTTTGACTGGGACAACAGATCTATCCTGGGACAGGCTAAGCAAAGGCATGCCAGAGAATTCCTAGAGGCCTGGCACCCCAACTAAAACGCCATAAACAACACATAAATCTAGATGCCATCAATCAACTCCTCAGAAAACGAACCGGAAATGACATCACCACAAACCCCAGAAACCAAATCCAGGAGAAAGATATAAATAGAAAGCAGGAGACAACAGCTTCGCTTCACTTGGAGGTCGCCACTGATGATGTTATCTAGCCAGGTAAGGAAACGTCTGGATATCAAAACTACAGCTCAAGGAGCAAACATGCACCCCAAATCTCAACCTGAGCTACAAACCTTCACAAACCTTGAGAAAAAACAATGCTATTCAAGTTGGTCAGTATTAATGGAGAGACAAATTATTATCTAAATGGCGAGAAAGTTCAAAGTGCTTAGGTGCAGAGGGATCTGGGTGTCTGCTTGCATATCACAGAAAACCTGCATACAGGTACTGCAAGTCATGAGAAAAGCAAGCATAATTTCAGTGTTTATTTATAAAAGGATAGAGTAGGGAGTGTTAGTGTAGCTATGCAAGGCATTTGTGAGGCTGCAACTGGAGTACAGTTTGGGTGTCCTGCAGAATGAGATATTTCCATTGGAGGCAATTCAGAAAAGTTTCATTAGATTGATTCCATATTTGAAGTGTTTGTCTTATGAAGGGTAATTGAGCAGTTTAGGCCTACACGCTCGAGTTTATAAGAATGAAAGGAAATCTCATTGAGTTCTGTAAAATTCGATAAGTAATTGAAAGTGTAGACGTGGGTGGATTATTTTTTCATGTGGCGCAATCTACAACAAGAGACTAGAGTGTTAGGATGGAGAGATGGCACGAAAAGGGAATAGAGGCCGAGTTGACATCAGCCTCATCGAGCGGTTGGATTCCTCACAGATGCGCATTGTTCTTATTCAACTCTTCAACTGTGTGCATAGGAATGAGGGAGGATTGGGTATCATACAGGAAGCAGGCACTCAGGATAAATCAGTTAGAGAGAACGTAACCAGTCGCGCCACACAGTGACCAGCGCTGGGTTCTCAACTATTTACATTCTATATTAATGATCAGGAAGATGGAACAGATATACAGATGCTGCGTTTTGTGATGTCGCTGTGATAAGCAAGAGATTAAATTATCAAGAGAGGGTGGAGAGTCTGCAAATAGATTCAGAGAGGTAAAGACAATAGATAATAGTTTGTCAGGTGGAATCTAACATGATATAAACTGTTATTTCATTTACAGAAATAATGGAAGGCAGTATGTTACTGAAATGGAGAGAGATTACAGGACTTAGTAATACTGTGTACTGGGAGGTTCACTCAGACCCGTTCAGAAATGGCAGGTTTTGCTCCATCCCTGTTTGTCAGCTCCCAGACACTCCAAGTGACCCCATTGCTCTCCGTACGCATGGAATACTTTGATGTGGTTGATTGATCGTGGGGATGGTGTTTTGAAACCTGCATCAAGAGGATGTCCTTTATCTAAGATATATTCATTTCTTTCCACGTGGAGACCCGATGACGATGAAAATGGGCTGACTGCTTCTGAATGAAGAGGCCATGACTGCTACCAGGACAGTGGGTATTCAGCAACATGATATACTGTGCATGCATTACATTAATAGAGAGAGAAATCCTCTCCCCACTGACATGGGTACTCTGCAGATGCGCTTTACACCATCGGAAATCCCACTATACTGGATATACCCGGAAGCTCCCTGCTGTGGGAGAAACAATGTATTTACCTCATCCACCATGTATATCCTCCATCACCGAATGGTGACATTGATGTTGAGATATTGGGAAATGATGGATGTGTCACCTTGTCCAGCCTGAATGTTCTGGATCATAGAAGCTGTATGAGAAACAGTGACCCTAACAGCCACTGCCAGCACCATCCTCCCCCTGGTGTGAAACTGCAGGTCGTGTTGAAGGAGGTGGAGGTGATACCATTCTATGACCAGCTCCTTGTTCAATCAGTGTCCCCTCACACTCTGCTCATGAGTTAAGTGAAGCTTGGGAAGCTGTACCTGGAAAACCCAATGTGGATACAGCAGATCCCTTTCCCCACACACACTCACTGCGTGGTTTCAGAGTTCCCCTCTCTGCAGCCTCTGCTCCATTCGTTGTTCATGTAACAGACTCAGATGCTGCATCCAGCGTTGGGTCACCAATTCCTCAGGTCTCCCTGCATGTCTGAGGCAGCTAACAGCACATCCTCCAGCAAACCATCCGCAGCCCCTCCACTTAATTTTCAATTACAGGATTCATCACAAATCCCTTGGCTACAAGTGTTGTGGACCAGTCCAGATCTCCCCAAAATATTTTAAGAAGGCCTCTTAGACCCAAACCTTTCCTTATTTTGAATATAGATGGGAGGTGTGCGTTCCAGATATGTTGCGACTGGTCAAACCACTCAACATTAAGCAAAATATAATCTATTCAAATGCTTTAGTTAAAATAAAATCAAAGAAAAGAATATTTTGGGAGAGCTTATGTGTTGGAACACTTGCACAAACTATAGATAACGCTCCTTCTTGGTTTACACTGCTTTGCTTTGCATATTCAAATACAGATCTTTACAGCAGTTTGCCAATCCCGGAGGTTACAACAGCAACAGAGATCTCAGAGGGAAAAGCAGCTGGGGATCATTTATTGAAACTTCCAACCATTCTGGGATCCCCAGCAGCTTCTGAATGCTGCAACTAAAAACAAAATGAGGAAACCTGGTCTGGGAGAGCTGGCCACTGCCCTTCCATTGTAACCACCGTTTTAATGAAACCTAAAATCTCCGTTATTTACTTAAACTGTTTTCAGACAGCAGTTCTGCACGTCTGCCTTTAAAACCTCTCTTCAAAAAAAAACCACAAGAGAAAATAAACGTTTTACAATGATAGTATCTTCACAATTCATTCTTTAATAAAATAATCCATCAGTACACAAATGTGGATTCATTTTAGACCTCCTAACCTTCCTCTATTAGTAGACGGAAATGCATATATATTACATTGACTCTGAGCATACAAATGTTCACAACTATTTCGATTTCAGTCATTTTACTCCTGCCACAGAATGCCTTTGTCTTTCTTCATCCAGGTCTCCACAAGGTGTCAAAATTTAGGATTTCTCGCCCTGTCACCTGTGCAGTTTCAAATTGAATGGTAGCAATAATAAGCTCAATCGAAACAGACTGGTATTTTTCTCCCTAAACTTCTCCAAAAACTTTAAGGGGTCACGATCAGTGAAAAAGATTTGTCTCATGTATGTTATTGGCAATGTAAATCTGAAATGTTGTAACGCCAACACCAAGCCGAAGGCCTCCTTCCCCATTGTGGAATAAATCTGTTGATGTTTCCACTGGACTCTCCAACCACGCGTTACATCATGGAGCACTTCTCATATTTTCAATAGTCCTTCTGAATGACATAGCTCCCCATGTCTCAGCATAAAAGACTTACACGTTTCCGTCCCTCTTAATGCTCTACCCTCTTTACCTGCTACTACTGGCCTATGCCAGTAAACCTTACTTTCACAGGTATATGTTTTAAGAAGATCTCACACATTCTTCAATCTCTCACAGAAACCAAACTTTGATTTCTGAACTCAATCAGCATCATCAGCCATTTCAGCTTCTCACCTTGCCATTTTAACTCTCTGCTCTTCCACACGAGTTCTCACGACTGCAGGAAGTGAATTGTTGAACTTCTCCAAAATAAGAATCTCTCTAAGAGTGTCATAGGTTTGCTCTGTTTTTAATACCTTTACCCACTTTTCAAAATTACTTTGTTCGATCCTTTCAAACTCAATGCGCGTTTAACCAGAGACCCTTTTTTAGATTCCTGTAATGCTGTCTGTCAGCTTCTGGCACAAGCTCATATGCACTTCGGATGGCTTTCTTCACCTCCTCATACTGGCCAGATACCTCCTCCGATAGGGATGCAAATACCTATCAGCTTTGTTTGGATCAACTAAATCCACATGGTCACTGGTCACTGCACTTGTTCAGCCACTTCTCAAACGAAATTCAAAAGGCTTCCCCATCCTTCTCATCAAATTTGGAGAATGCCTGGATGCATTTAAACAGATCCCCATTAGGCCATTGTTTACAATAGGGTTGCTCAACCTCACTAACCTCCACATCCAGCCGACCGTCGACCTTCATCACCGCCCTCTCTGTCAACTTTCCTCTCTAATTGCTAACTTTTTAAGTTGAATCTCTCTGCTTTTCTTCTGTCCTTTTCTCTTTTTCTTCTTCATTTCCCTTTCTTTTATTTCTACTTTTCACCATAATTCAAATTGTTTTAATTCCTTCTCATGTTCAAAGTGCCTCATTTGAAATTGAATTCCAGCCATTTCCAAAGAGCCTGATGGCGTTCCCACCAAATGTAATTGCCGAGCTATCGCTGTAATTATCTCACATTTTCTCACAGACAATCGCAACCCCAACTCCAGCTTGTCTGTCAATTCCTACAGTTTTGCCTTCATTACCTTTTGCAAAACACCCAACTTCACTTTTCCACATCCAGAGAACTCTTGGTGACTGAATCTTTATACATAAAATGCCAACCGAATTCAACATCGTGAAAAAAGACACTATCAACTACCATACGCGACCTTTGAACCCAATACTCTCCTGGTGCATTCTCTCCAGTGTCTGCATGAGCTTATTCTGGATGCTTTGAATTTCCCCCACAATCCAAAGATGTGCATGTCAGGTGTATTGGCCATGATAAATTGTTCATAGTTTTCAGGGATGTGTGGGTTAGGTGCCTTAGTCGGGGTGGATGTGTAATAATAGGGAAAAGGAATGGGTCTGGGTGGGTTACTCCTCGTAGGGTCGGTGTGGACATGTTGGGTCGAATGGCCTGTTGGCATACTGTATGGATTGTAATTCTAAACCCAATTTGGTATTATCGATTTAGAACCAGACAAGAGACCCCAGTTTGCTATAGACAACCAGACGGCCTCAAACTATTTTAAGGAGGTAGCTTGGATGCCGATCTTTCCTTATTTTAATGGTAGATGTGAAGTGGGAGTTCCAGATGTGATGCTACTAGTCAAACCACTCACCATTAAGTAAAACGCAATATATTTAAACACTCTAATGAAAATCCAGACAAAATGAAGAGGAATTTAGAATAACTTAAATATTGGAAATCTTAACCGAATAATGGATGCAGTACCTTCTACAAATGAACTGTTCCAATATACTAACATCACCTAAACACACCCCTTGGTAAAAAGGAACATTCAGACATGTGTTCCTGCATACGGTTCTCCAATCCAGGAGGAAACAGCATCAAATGAGGTTCCAGAGAGAATAGCAGCTCGGGATAATTTACTAAAACTTCCAACCTTCTGGGACCCCAAGCACCTGGTGATTGTTATAGGTACAATGAAAAGAAACCTAGAAAGCCTGGTCTGTGCCAGCTGGCCATTGTTACTACAATTTATTTTAAAAAACCCTAAAAGCCCAGTAATTTATTTACTTGAGCCGTTTTCAGTAGGCAGTTTGGCCTTTAAGATCTCTTACTTAAAAAAAGGATAAAATAACCTTTTATTTAAAAAAAAAGTGACAGCATTATCAGGCAATTTAGATGCCTGGTCCTTTACTCAGTGGGCTTCCTCGTGTTACTGATCGCAAGATCACCAGAGAGGGACAGCCACAGGTACTGACCAAGTTACAAGGATGTTTCTCATAACTTCTGAAACACGCCTATCCATGGACCATCATATGGGACATACCAGGAAGTGAACAAACGCTTATCACACCCCATTTCATTATTTCTGAGCAACACAATGCCAGCACTCGATACACTAGGGAGCCAAAACCCAAGGCCAGGGAAAGATACAAAGGGACAGAGAGATTCACATTAAAGACTGAAATAGACAGTTAATTAACTGAAAAGATGTTGTGGAAATGTGGGGAAAAAGTCAGGGCAGTGGGACTAATTGGAGAAGTGAGATCTTCGTGAGTAAAATTACAAGAATGAGAACATTCAATAAAGGCATTGCCAGATTAGCTGAAATGGTTTGTTACATCAAATTCTGAGTCTGCTTCACAGAACACCACAAACAACATTAACTGGGACAAGATGACAGCCCCGTATGGAGAGCTGTGCAGATCATGCTCGCGTGTTGCTCAGTAAATTGCAGTATCTGCCCAGTAGGGGAAGGTTTGCTCTCTCTTCATGTGTGTGTGTGTTCATCAGAGAGAGAGAGAGAGAGAGAGAGAGAGAGAGAGAGTGCATGTGTGCGCGTGATTGACGTGGTTAAATGAGAAACTCATTGTCTGAGAAAAAAACGCACATGAGGAAAACAATTTTAAATACGAACAACTGGCAGGCTTTTTGTTAATCAACAGAGAGAACGAGGGAAGTTTCATGGACAGATAAGGTGAAGTGCTTGAGAATGTTAAAATAAAGGCATTCCCAGACACAACAGCAATATACGTCAGCGTGCATGAATGACAGATAGGTGGGAGTTTGGTGTGAGTCTGAATCAGATTTGTTTGGGCAGGTTTGAAGCCGGGAGCATCAGCAGCAGATTCTTGCCTTCATTAAGACTGTATTTCATATCTCAAGATTCAAACAGCAGATGGAATAAACCAGTGAGACATATTCTGGAGTGATGAGTATTTCAAGTTAGAAATGGTCAAGGAATGGTGTCAAGAATCAGCTCAGTGTCAAAGGGATCTCCCACATTTGTGACGTGTCTGCTTCTGCTGCAGATATTGTCCAGGGATGGGATGGAAACAGTAGAGGAAGTGGAGTTTGTAACCAGAACAGTAGACAATGGCCTCCATGCTCTTAACAGCAAAGGCAATGATATAATGAATTGTGGTTCTCCCCTGAAACAGAATAGGTCAACATAGAGACCCGGAATAACACTGCCAGAGCAGAGAGCGAGACAGTAATTGAACACCTTCATTGATGTCAGTTAGTAGTGGTCTGTAAAGTGAATATCTGGATTGAGAGATTCCACTGGAACAATAATTTTGGCAAGAAGTGTAGACTATATGAAATAACAGTAATACAGTCATAACTGGTTTATAGAAAACAAAATCTGGACAGTGACACTCACCAGGAACACCAACGATAGCCAGGAAGGGATAATAGAAGTATTTAAAAATGAGAAGAGCGAAATAGATCCGCCATGATAATGACAACCAATCAACTGCAGAAAGATACCAAACATAATATGATAAGCTCCTGTCTATTGTTGAAATATTCCTCTCTAATGTTCTCAGATTATGATCCATTGTTGGAATATTCCAGTCTAATGTTCCCAGATTCTGATCCATTGTTTGAATATTCCAGTCTAATGTTCTCAAACTCTGATCCATTGTTGGAACATTCCCGTCTAATGTTCTCTCCTAAGAGTCTGATCTCTCCTCCCCCACTCTCTGGATCTGCTGATCCCCAGCAGTGCTGTCGGTGATGGTCCCGCTCATGTTGTGGGTTGACACATTGTACGGAGGCTATTTATCATTAAAAGATGGAAACTCTCCACTGTGATAATTAGAATCCATGGAGGTTGGCATTAATCACAGTCACTGAACAAACAGACTCAGTTAACAAGTTCCATACATCACTTTTCATTTATTGGTTTTGGATGGAATAGTTGAAGGTTGCTGAGGGATGGACCATAAATCTTTCAATCTTTTTAATCTTTTTTTTCCTTGTATATGAGAATATTAACAGAACACTGCAGCAGTCTATATATGTCCCACTCTGTTTATGAAAGGAGGCGGTTATAAATAAAAACAGATCGGCTGCATAATAAGAAGTCGGGTGGGCAAGTTTCTAGATACCTGAACACAAAGTGCGGTACTTATTGACCAGTGTGAGGCTACTCATGGTTTTAATGCCCTGTTATCAAATCCTTTCATAACTTTGAGACAGAGCATTGAGACTGCTACTCAGGAACTGGCCAAAACAATTCTGTTCCAATGGGCCTTACAGAGGGATAAGAGAAAGCCATTCAGCCCATATTAGTCTGTTGCTACTTGAAAAGGTGGAAAACTGGAATATTGGCGCATTTTGCCAACAGAATCATTCAAAACAAAGAGATGTGTCACTGCAGCTGTGTGAGGTGTTACTGAGAGGGCACCTGGAGTACATTGTGTACTCTGTGTTTCTGTAACTGAGAATGGTTGGACCACCATTAGATACAGTTTACCGGCAGTGCGTAATCCACGGGTTGCTGTGTCATTTGATGTCTCGGGTCTGTTACACAGGGACAGGAGGATGCCATGAAGTCTCTTGAGTCTATTTCAGAGGGACATGAGGAGGTCATTCAGCCTCTCCAGTCTATTACAGAGGGACAGGAGGAGCCTATTCAGCCTCTCGAACCTGTTCCAGAGGGGCAGGAAGTGTTTATTTAACTTTCAAATCTGTTACACATAAATATTAGTTTCAAACTAGTTGTGGAATAGAAACGACCTGATGTAAACATTAAAGTTCCTACTTTGAATAAGGTCAATTTTGAAAGTGTTAGGTGAGCCCTGTGAAAGGTTAATTACGATACCCTATTCGCAGGTAAAGGGATGGTTGGAAAATGCAAGGCGATTACAACTTGGTGCCAGAGAGTCCAGAACCATCGTGTTCCTATTAGTGAGATGGGCAAGGCTGGTGGGTGCAGGGAGTGCTGGATGGCTAGATATATTGATGCTCTGGTCAAGGTAAGGAAGTAGGCATATGTCAGGTAAACAGAGCTGAGATCAAGTGAGTCCCGAGAGGGGTATCAGGAAAGTAAGTGTATAGTCAATGGGGAACTCCAGCCAGAAAAATATGGACATGAGATGGCTTTAGAAATAGGGTTAACGAGGCATTGAAGCAACAGTACACGTCTTTTAATGGCAAAATATTAACTAGGGAGAGAATAGGGCACCTTACAGGTCAGTAAGGCTATCTATGTGCGTAACCATAGGAGATGGGAGGGTCACTAAACAAGTATTTCTCCTCAGTATTTGATGTAGAGGAGATTACAACAGTGAGAGAAGGAAGAAATATATTTTAAATAGTATCTATATTACAAGGAGATATCGGACATTTTAAAACATACAAAGGTGAACAAATCCCTGGGATCTGATCAGTTGTATCCCAGAAGTTTGTGGGAAGCTCGGAAAGAGTTTGTTCACCCTTTTGCTGATATATCTGTATTATTGATTTACACTGGTGAGGTGTCAAAAGACTGGAGGGCTGCTAACATAGTGTCATTATTTAAGAAAGTAAGGAAAATACAGCTAACTATAGATTGGTGAGCCTGACGTCAATGGGGACTAAATTGTTGGCGGTGGGGGCGGGGGGGGCGGTGTTGAGGGAAAAGATGTATATGCATTTGGAAAGACAAGGACTGAAGAGAGCTTTGTACATTGGAGATCACGTCTCACTGACTGGGTGGAATTTTTTGAGGAAGTGAAGAAGATGATTGATGACGGCAGGACAGTGGATGTTATCTTTATGCAATTCAGTAAGAAAACCAAAATGTTCTACATAGTAGACTAGTTATCAAGGTTAGACTGCCAGGAATCCTGGAGAGCTCGTCATTTAGGCCCAACTTTTTCTTGAATATTGGAGATAGTGCATGACAGTGGACATTTGTTCATTGAATTTGGAGACCTGTGACTAGTGGCGTGCCACAAAGATCAATAGTGAATCTTTTGTTGCTTATGCAAATCATTTGTACTTGAGTAAGTGAAGTATGGTCAGTAAGTTTGTAGATAATTCCAATTTTGGTGGTAATGTCGACAGTGAAGAATAATGTCTCAGAATATAATGAGACGTTGATTAGGTGAGCTGAGGAGTGGCAGATGGAGTTTATTTTAGATAAATGTGAGCTGTTGCATTTTGGCAAGAAATATCAGAGGAAGAAATATAGGTAGGGTCCTGTTGAAAGTTGCCAATCAAGGATAACTCCATAGAAATTATGGAATCCCTACATTGAGGAAACAGGCTATTCGACCCATCGAGTCCACACCGATCCTCTCAACAGTATCCCACTGGACAAACCCCTATCCTATCCCTCTGAGCCAGCATTTCCCATGGCTAAGCCACCTCGCCCACACATCCCAGGGTACCATGCACAATTTAGGATGGTCAATCTACCCTTACCTGTATATCTGTATACTGTCAGAGGAAAACATAGTACGCGGAGGAAACTCACACAGACACGGGGTGAATGTACAAACACCACGCAGTCATTCACGGATGGAATTAAACCCAGATCGCTGTCCTGTGAGGCACCTTGTGGTGCAGGTTCTCAGTTGCTTGAAAGTAACGTCACAGGTAGAAACATAGAGAAGAAGCCACTTGGTGATCTTCCCTTTATTCGTGTGTGCTTTGACTCTAAGCATTTGCATGACGTGTTGCATCTGTACAGGATATTTGGCGACTTTTGTAATATTGCCTTTAATTCTGGGCTCCCTGCTGTCGGGGAGATGTTGTCAACCTTGGAAGGGTGCAGAAGAGATTTAAAAGAATGTTGCAGGTGTTGGAGGGTTACAGTTACAGGGAGAGTTTGAATTGTGGGCGGCATGGTGGCACAGTGGTTAGCACTGCTGCCTCACAGCGCCTGAGACCCGGGTTCAATTCCTGCCTCAGGTGACTGACTGTGTGGAGTTTGCACTTTCTCCCCGTGTCTGCGTGGGTTTCCTCCGGGTGCTCCGGTTTCCTCCCACAGTCCAAAGATGTGCGGGTCAGGTGAATTGGCCATGCTAAATTGCCCGTAGTGTTAGGTAAGGGGTAAATGTATGGGTGGGTTGCGCTTCGGCGGGTCGGTGTGGACTTGTTGGGCCGAAAGGCCTGTTTCCACACTGTAAGTCTAATCTAATAGGCTGGGGCTATTTTCAAGTATTGAGCCTGAGGGGTGACGTTAAAGAGGTTTATAAAATCATGAGGATCATAGATAAGGTAAACAGTCAATGTCTTTTCACAGGATAGACGAGTCCAAATATAGATAACAAAGGTTTAAGGTGAGAGGAGAAAGATTTAAAAAGGGACGCTAAAACAACATTTTCACACAGACACTTCTGTGTGTATGGATTGAACAGCCAAAAGAGGTATTGGAGGCAGGTACAGTTACACCTTTTAAAAAGCATTTGGATGGATACACGCATGGGAAGTGTTTAGAGGGAGATGGGCCAACTGCTGGCAAGGGGGAACGAGATTAATTTAGGATAGTTGGTCGGTATGGATGACCAGACCGCAGGATCTTTTTCCGTGCAGTACATCTCTGAGGGTCTATTGACTCTTGAGTGTTTAACATGGGAACAGAAGGAGGTTATTCAGCTTCTGAATACTGTCAATCAGCTTGTTTGCTCAATTACTGACAGTCAAATACAAAATAAATCATTCAGATTTTGATGGTGTTTTACAGAAACAGGAGAAGGGCTTTTACTCAAGAAAAGCGGAAAAGAATGAGAAGAGGATTAAGTCCCTCAACTCCATTCCACAGAAGCAGCAGTTGAGCACAGAGCTATTGGAGCCTGTTAATCTGGAGCAGGAGGAGGACATCTATTTTCACAAAACTTGGATTAGGCGACAGTCACTCAACTGCTCGAGACTGGGACAGGAACAGGAGGCAGTCACTCAACTGCTCGAGACTGGGACACAGGAACAGGAGGCAGTCACTCAACTGCTCGAGACTGGGACACAGGAACAGGAGGCAGTCACTCAACTGCTCGAGACTGGGACACAGGAACAGGAGGCAGTCACTCAACTGGTCGAGAATGGGACACAGGAACAGGAGGCAGTCACTCAACTGCTCGAGAGTGGGACACAGCAACAGGAGGCAGTCACTCACCTGCTCGAGACTGGGACACAGGAACAGGAGGGAGTCACTCAACTGGTCGAGACTGGGACACAGGAACAGGAAGCAGTCACTCAACTGCTCGAGACTGGGAAACAGGAACAGGAGGCAGTCACTCAACTGGTCGAGACTGGGACACAGGAACAGGAAGCATTCACTCAACTGCTCGAGACTGGGAAACAGGAACAGGAGGGAGTTACTCAACTGTTCGAGACTGGGACACAGGAACAGGAGGGAGTCACTCAACTGGTCGAGACTGGGACACAGGAACAGGAGGCAGTCACTCACCTGCTCGAGAGTGGGACACAGCAACAGGAGGCAGTCACTCAACTGGTCGAGACTGGGACACAGGAACAGGAAGCAGTCACTCAACTGCTCGAGACTGGGACACAGGGACAGGAGGGAGTTACTCAACTGTTCGAGACTGGGACACAGGAACAGGAGGGAGTCACTCAACTGGTCGAGACTGGGACACAGGAACAGGAGGCAGTCACTCACCTGCTCGAGACTGGGACACAGCAACAGGAGGCAGTCACTCAACTGGTCGAGACTGGGACACAGGAACAGGAAGCAGTCACTCAACTGCTCGAGACTGGGACACAGGGACAGGAGGGAGTTACTCAACTGTTCGAGACTGGGACACAGGAACAGGAGGGAGTCACTCAACTGCTCGAGACTGGAACACAGGAACAGGAGGGAGTCACTCAACTGCTCGAAACTGGGACACAGGAACAGGAGGCAGTCACTCAACTGCTCGATACTGGGACACAGGAACAGGAGGGAGTCATTCAACTGCTCGAGACTGGGACACAGGAACAGGAGGCAGTTATTCAACTATTCGAGACGCGGACACAGGAACAGAGGCCATCACTCAACTGATCGAGACTGGGACACAGGAACAGGAAGCAGTCACTCAACTGATCGAGACTGGGACACAGGAACAGGAGGCAGTCACTCAACTGGTCGAGACTGGGACACAGGAACAGGAAGCAGTCACTCAACTGCTCGAGACTGGGACACAGGGACAGGAGGGAGTTACTCAACTGTTCGAGACTGGGACACAGGAACAGGAGGGAGTCACTCAACTGCTCGAGACTGGAACACAGGAACAGGAGGGAGTCACTCAACTGCTCGAAACTGGGACACAGGAACAGGAGGCAGTCACTCAACTGCTCGATACTGGGACACAGGAACAGGAGGGAGTCATTCAACTGCTCGAGACTGGGACACAGGAACAGGAGGCAGTTATTCAACTATTCGAGACGCGGACACAGGAACAGAGGCCATCACTCAACTGATCGAGACTGGGACACAGGAACAGGAAGCAGTCACTCAACTGATCGAGACTGGGACACAGGAACAGGAGGGAGTCACTCAACTGGTCGAGACTGGGACACAGGAACAGGAAGCAGTCACTCAACTGCTCGAGACTGGGAAACAGGAACAGGAGGCAGTCACTCAACTGGTCGAGACTGGGACACAGGGACAGGAAGCATTCACTCAACTGCTCGAGACTGGGAAACAGGAACAGGAGGGAGTTACTCAACTGTTCGAGACTGGGACACAGGAACAGGAGGGAGTCACTCAACTGGTCGAGACTGGGACACAGGAACAGGAGGCAGTCACTCACCTGCTCGAGAGTGGGACACAGCAACAGGAGGCAGTCACTCAACTGGTCGAGACTGGGACACAGGAACAGGAAGCAGTCACTCAACTGCTCGAGACTGGGACACAGGGACAGGAGGGAGTTACTCAACTGTTCGAGACTGGGACACAGGAACAGGAGGGAGTCACTCAACTGCTCGAGACTGGAACACAGGAACAGGAGGGAGTCACTCAACTGCTCGAAACTGGGACACAGGAACAGGAGGCAGTCACTCAACTGCTCGATACTGGGACACAGGAACAGGAGGGAGTCATTCAACTGCTCGAGACTGGGACACAGGAACAGGAGGCAGTTATTCAACTATTCGAGACGCGGACACAGGAACAGAGGCCATCACTCAACTGATCGAGACTGGGACACAGGAACAGGAAGCAGTCACTCAACTGATCGAGACTGGGACACAGGAACAGAAAGCAGTCATTCAACTGCTCGAGACTGGGACACAGGGTCCAATCACAAGAATGAAAACAAATAATAAAGGTATTGTCAGATGTTTAGCTCTCTCACATTCGCAATCCAACTCACATAACCACTCCATCCATTATGTGTTCACGATGGAGCACTGTGTAGATCCGGCTAGCGTACTGCTGAATGCAACCCAGCAATATCCAGAATGGAACTCTGTGCAGCCCTCACCAATGCTCGATCTATAATCATGGGGTAAATGTCCAGCGTGGGGAGCTGTGCAGACCGCACTGGTTCATTCATATATAAACACAGACTGTTGCATTGTTCAGTAACACTGTGTTAGATTGCAGCCCAATGTGGGGAAACTTGCAAACAATGCTGAAAGTGAAAGGATGTGCGGCTCCCATCCATTTACAGCTCCATATCCCCACTGTGCCTTAACAAGGGGTGCCATGATGTGAAAATCACTGCGATGGAGAGATGTAAATGGAAACAGTTTAAATACCAATAGTACTGATTAAGGCGAGTATCACACCAGTATTTAAAGTTGAAATGACTGAGATAATATCCAATGAGGTTTTGTGAATGGTGCAAAGTAGTTAGAGGGGGATGGTAATGTGATAGTGATTGCACTATAAGCCTCCAAATCAACAATGGGAATTAGAGGAAGAAATATACAGGGAGACTGGGGAGACTTGCAGGAGCAACAGGATTGTTATAATAGGTGATTTCAATTTTCCGAACATAGACTGGGACTTCCAGATGGTTAAGAACTTAGATGGAACGTGATTCGTTAAGTGTGTTCAGGAAATTTTCCACAATCAATATATAGAATAACATACTCGGGAAGGGACAAATTCGACCTACTGTTGGCAAATAGGGCAGGATAGGTGAAGGAGATAAAGTGGAGGAGCATTTTGAGAAAAGTGATTAGAGTTGTATTAATTTTAAAATAGTTATGGGAGGGACAAAATTGGTCCACAGATTCAACTTCTAAATTGAGGCAAGGCGTATGTTGTTGGAATTAGACAGGGGATTGCAGGGGATGATTGGAGTTGTTTGTTTCGAAGTAAAAGGATTTCGGGCAAGTGGGAGGGCTTTAAAAGTGAGAGAGCTCGAGTTCAAGGCTTCCATTTACCTGTGAGGGTGAAGGCAAAGTGAGACTGGAAGAGAGAACCCTGGATGTCAAGAGATATTGAGGCTCTGACCAGAAAAAATGGAGGCGTGGCTCAGGTTCAGGCAGCTCGGATCAAGGGAGTCCCTGGAGGTATACAGGGGATAGAGGAGTTTAGTTAAGAAGGAAATCAGCAAGGCGAAAGGGGGTATTGGATAGCCTTGGCTGAGAAATTTAGAGAGAATCCAAATTCAGTATAGTAAAGATAAAGAACAACTAGGGAGAGAATAGGATGCTTTAAAATCCAAAATAGGCATGCATGTGTAAAACCTCAAGAGATTGGTGAATTCCTCAATTTCGCCTCTGTGTTTACCATGGAGAAAGACATGAAGACCTGTGACCCTTAGGAGGTTAGTTGCCAAATCTTGGTACTGTCCATATCACGGTGGAATTGCTGTTGGATATATAAGAATGAACAAAGTCAAACAAATCTCTTGGTCCTGACCAAATACATCCAAGACAACTGCAAGAAGCGAGAGATAAAGCTTAAGCGCCAAGATCCCGGAAGACTGGGCGGTAGCAAACGTGCCTTATTGATGAATGGCTGCACAGAAAAACCCATGAAATATAGACCAGTAAGCTTCACACCTGTTTTCGCTAAACCACTTGAGAAGCTTCTGAAAGATAAAATGTGCATGCATTTGGAAATACAAAGTTTGATTTGAAGCAGTCAGCTTCGTTTTGTGCGTGGCGGATCATGCCTTACGAAGTTTGTAAGAGATTTTTGAGGAAGTGACCAGGAACGTTGACGAGAGCACAATGGTAGCCATGTTCTATTTCGATTTCAGTAAGACTTTTGATAAGGATCCACATAGTAGGCCACTCTAGAAGATTATATCACATAGAATCCAAGGTGAACTGGCAAATTGGCCACACAATTGGCTTAACATTATGAAGCAAACGGCTATGGTGGAGTTATGCTTGTCGGACTGGAAGCCTGTGACAATTGGCGTGCCTCAGCGGTCGGTCCTGGGTCCAGTGCTGTTTGTTATCTATATCAATGATTTGGATCAGAGTGCACAACGCAAGGTTAGTAAGTTTGCAGATGACACTAAAATTAGAGGCATCGTTCAGAGAGAGGAACATTATCAGAAATTGCAACAATACCTTGACCAGCTGGGAAAGTGGGCTGAGAATTAGCAAATGGAGTTTAATATAGATAAGTGTGACGTCTTGCATTTTGGAAAGTCAAATCCACGTAGGAGTTTAAGGATGAATGAGAGGGACTTAAGGAGTGTAGTGGAACAAAACGACGTTGGAGATCAGGTGCACGGTTATCTGAAATTTGGGTCACAGGTACACAGGACCATGAGGAAGGCTGTTGGCACACTGGCCTACATCAGGGCATTGAGTATAGAAGTTGGGACGTTATGTTGCAGTTGTACAGAATGTTGGTAAGGCTGCAGTTGGAGTATTGTGTACAGTTTTGTTCACCTTGCTCTAGAAAGGATATTATTGAACAACAAATAAAGTAGAAGAAATTTACAAAATGTTTCCTGGGCTAAAGGGTTGAGTTATAGGAAGAATTTGGACAGGTTAGAACTTATTTCTTTACAGAGTAGGAAACTGAGGTGGTTCTTATGGAAGTATAGATTTTATCAAATTATAAGAGGCATGCCTGGGGTGAATACTTTTTTTTTGCAAGGATGGGGAATGGAAGACGAGAGGACATCCGTTCATGTTTGAAGAGGAAAAATAAAACAGGAACCTGAGGGTCATCTTTTCTACACAGCGTGTGGTACGCATATGGACTGAGCTGCCAGGGGAAGTGATTGAAGTGGGTACAATAACAACATTGAAAAGACATTTGGACAAATACACAGATAGGACAGGATTCGATGGATAAAGAGCAAAGGCAGGGAAATGGCAGATTGACAGATAAGGGGCAATTACAGCATGGTTTGTTGACGGAGCACGGCGGGCGTATCAGATGGGCTACTACAGAGGGAGAACATTCTCTTCCCAGAGGGAGCCACACCACTAGACCCACCAATCATGGTCTGAGTTCACCGCCCAGAGCAGTGCAGTATCTGAGGTCTGAAGAAATGTCCAGTAGTACAGGACAAATATCAATCACCTTCCCTGCTCTTTCAGGATAATTGTCACCGTATTCTCTCTGCTCCCTCACACTCACTGTATAACTGTGATCGCACCTAACCCCGAAAAAGACTCATGGTCCCCCACTCTCATAACTGCATGCAACGCTTACTCTCTCGCTCTCTATCTCTCGCCTTTGCAGAACATCCCACACAATCATGGAATATGGTCTTCTCAGCTCCATATTACGGGAACTTTGAGTCATTCAACTCCCGAGGTTCCTGTCATTGGCCAAACAGCACTCAGACACTTTTACCCCTTTTTTTTCAAGCGCCTGTTTGAGGGCATTTCCCATGGGGATGGACACTCCTAACAATATATTCCATCATCTTTATACTTTCATGCAATCGTCAGCTTAACCCAGACCAAACAAAAATCTACACTTACTTTATGGTTATAGATATCCAATCACACTTAGTAATTCTGGTTATTTTACTTGACTCACCTTAATGATATTAAAACAAAGACAGCTTCTAAACACGTCTTGTTATAAAATACAATTTCGAGCAGAGACCGTTTTTACCCTCAGCCGTCATCTTGACCGTTACCTGAATTGTTCCACTTTACTTGTTATGAATGTTTCTTTTACCCTTTGTCTGAGACTTTTTCTGTCTGTATAAGTTACACAGTTCTCCCATTCAGTTGGACAGACGGCTGGTTTGTGATACAGAGGGAGGCCAACAGTGCAGGCTCGGTTCCCCACACCTGCAGAGGTTACCATGAAAGGGACGCTCTCTCAATCTCACCCCATCATCCGAGGTATGGTGATCCTCAGGAGAAACCAACATGAGTGGTCTCTCTGATGAGAGTACTTTGTGACTCTATTCTATCAATGTTAGCATTTTAATTTTCAAAAACATTTTTATTGAAAAAGAGATTTTTAATATTATAATAAACCAATATCAACGCAACTCAAATAACTGAAAAAAATACATCCATTTGCATGCACATTCAAAACAAGTCAAAACACTACACAGACAGAAGAAAAACAAAACTAAACAATAAATAATGAATAAACAATACACCTCAGCACAACAAAACGATAGCTCTCGTTCATTAAGAGCATTAACTGATACGTTTTTTATGTTCATGCTTCTTCATCGATGGATATTAGATTCATTAGACAATAGCACCATGGTTATATAAAAACCCTTCTTGGAGTGGCCGATAACCCTGTATTGCCATAATCCAAAAAGGTCTGCCATGTCTCATATAAATCTTTGTTTTTTGATGCCCAATACCAGTGATAAACTCGAAAGGGATATTCTCCATGAAGAGCTGACGACGACCCAACAGACTATTTTTCCTAGCATGGAAAGTACGGAAAGTAAGGATACATTTATTTTTCCCCATGTTTATCTGTGGAAACTACCCTGGGCAGAACCAGGAAAACAGAAACCAGATCCATTTCCAATTCAGTCCTCAATACCCACTCTATCACACCTACCACAGTGCTCAAATATAGATGAAGCCTGCAACAGGACCACAAGCAATGAGTAAGAGTGCCTGTAGTCATTCATCATTTAGGACATGAAGGTAATCCCACTTTGCATTTTGAGAGACAATTTGGGGTCAGATAGACCCTATGAAGAATTTTCAACTGCATGGAATGGGTCCTACTACAGATCAAAATCCTTTGAGCATTTTCACAAATATCCTCCCATGTCTCCGAAGTGTTCTGAACTCTCTCTCACAGGCATCACAAAGCTGCAGAGTCTTGTCTGAGGGGACACTCTCCAACTAATGATAGAGGGTACTGACAGAGAGTGTATTCTGAGCAATAGGCACCCTCTTCCCTCTACCGGATCTGTAAGAGTCTGTTAAAAATCTGCTTTTTTAAAAATCCAATCTCTGATCTTGAAAAAAAAATACAGAAGAGGTCTCTACTAGGTAGTCCATAGTGCGAGTTATTTGATGAAATGATATCATTATTTCTCCATCAAATAACACGTGGTGACTCAGTGGTTAGCGCTGCTGCCTCACAGCACCAGGGTCCCAGCTTTGGTTCTGGTCTTGGGTGACTGGCTGCGTGGAGTTAACATTCTCGCTATGTCTGTATGGGTTTCCTCCCACAGTCCAAAGATGTGCAGGTTAAATGAATTAACCATTGATAAACCACCCATAGTGTTCAGGGATGTGTAGGTTTGGGCGTTCGTCAGGGTAAATACAGGCTGGTAGGGAAATGGGTATGGGTGGGTTACTCTTCAGAGGGTCGAAGTGGACTTGCTGGTCCCCAGGGCTTGTATCCACACTGTAGGGATTCTACGAATTCTAAATCACTCAAGCAAGATCCACCCCTTGCTGCCCACAGTTTAAACCCGGAACCTATTATCCCAGGATGACAACCCGTTATACGAATTATAGGGGTAAGAAACATGGTTTTGGCTGTATTGCCCTCAATCTGATGCATTGTCATTCATGCTTTAACAGTATTGATAATTATTGGGTTATGACAATACTTCTTAAATGTTGTCACTTTAGCTAAGAAAAACAGACTAATCAGGGTTCACTTTGCCTGAGAGGGTTCAATATCTCACAGTATTGACGCCGAGTCCTCAGCATCCCAGGCAATAACATGGGATAAAAAATATCTTAATTGATAGCTTTTATCTGGGCGATCTACTCCCACAATCTGTGGCGTAGTTGCAATCTGGTTAGCTTGATAAAAAGTCGCTAATGGTGCCAAATAAAATATATAAACCAGCCATAAAGTCTCTTAAATATCTGTCTGGGAAACATCAAAGGAAGCATTCACAAGGGGTATAGCAAATAAGGAAGGACATTTCATTTTAAGAACAGCTTTCCGACCGAGCTAGGATATTGGATTTGCCTCCCATCTTTGAAGGTCTTGTTTAATTTTGTTAAACAAATCGACATAGTTCACGTTAAATAAATGATCAAAGACGGATGTAATGAATATACCGAAATAGGGTCCTTCCCCCCCACCCCCCCCGTGACCATTTAAAAGGAACCCAGGATTTGCCCTCAACATCAGGTATTTCCCCAAAATCTCCTATAGGCATGGCCTCCAACTTTGTAAAACTAATCTTCAAGCCCGAAAAAGTGACAAGTGAATTAATGCATTGCATCACGTGAGCTACCGAAATTGCGGGATTTGACAAAAACATAAGACCATCTGCATACAACATAATCTTATGTGACTTCTATCCCACTTCTAGGGCAGGTATGTTGGAATAATATTCCTAATTGCACAGGATGCCACCGAATCTAAGATTGTTGTAGGGATGGGGAAGAAATCAACCCACGAGTGCAATTTCTGCGGGTTAAAGAAGAAAATAAAATCCCTACTTGTGAGGCAGATTTGCCTCCAGACATCCACCAGCTCTAGTTCTGCACACAAATCCACTAATTGCTTACATTATAACGAGGCTGTTGGGGGACCTTTGGATATTCTGTCCACAGTAGGGCCATACGACAGTCGAAATTTCCTTCTACAATAATGTGCCACGATGCAAGATAACTTAATTTGGGAAAGGCATCTTCAAGGATCTTGAGAGGGTGCACCGGGTGGCAATAAACATTCAAATTAATTCCCATAGTTCAAGGCTTTGAGGATTACGATCCTTCCATGGGTTTTTCATATAATCTAGTAATTTAAATGGAATATTCTTTCTATCCATTATGATTTTCCCGCACTCTTAGTATTAAACATGAGAAATAAACCCGATCAAACCCTCCCTGCTGTAACGTCAAACGTTCCTTGTAATCAAGGTGCATCTCCTGCAATAGGACAACATTCACTCTCTCTTTTGTAAGACGATAAAGTACATTTTCCCTCTTGAATGGCAGATGGCTCCCCTTAATGTTCCAGGTACACCGCTTAAGCACATCATTATCCATAACATACTGGAGCAACATTTGAACTCGAAAGAATTTCATATCGAATTACACATCGCTAAGTTTTAATGACAAAAGACTCATCGAGCTTAAATCTGTACAAACTAAAACTACTGCAACTAACAAGCTCTCAAAACTTTCCAAAGCTAAAAACATTAAAAAAAAGAACGAAACAAAATCCAAAGTAACAATGACACTTGATAGAGTTTTCTCACCTACCCCCCCCCCCCCCCCCCGCCCCATCCTACCCAATGGGGATGCTTACATATCACAAAACTTTATCTTCTGCCCGCTTCCAATATGGCATCCAGGGCAATTAATAACAATTAATAGGTGGGCACTTAATCATCACAACCACATTTGTAACTCGCTCCAGCTTGAGCCACACCCCAGACACAAGCAAAGAAAGAGAAAAAGTGTAGTAATAGTATGAAGAAGTTAAAAGTGAGTATTCTACCAATCCCCGACTATAATGTAACACTGGTTGATACCAGAAAAATCCAACAATATTTCATTAAGAGAGAAACATGATTATCTCAACATCCAGCTTACTTTAAAATGTCCACAAAGTTTTTGCTTTCTCTGGAGAGTCAGACAAGTTCATTGATCCATTCAAAGCAATACGAAGCACCGTTGGGAACCATAAGGATTACTGAATCCTGAGTTCCATTACTCTTCTCTTGACGTCATCACAATATTTTATTTTCTGTATCACCGCCGCTGTAAAGTCCTGAAAAAACATAACCCTTGAGCTTTCATGAATTAAAGCCATCCGAATATACATTGAGCTTCCATCAGTCTTCCATCAGTTTTGAATTATATTCCTGGATGTTCTGGAGCCGTGTCATTTGGTACTATCGTCTACATTTCCCCCAGATCGCACATTCCTGCCAATCCCCGATAATCCTCGACTCCGTTGTTATTTATGAACCTTCTGTCTGTGCCTCAAAAATATTCAATATCTTTGCCTTTAATGATTTGTGGGGAAGAGAGTTACAAAGACCACAACACTGAGAAAACAAAAATAAAACACAAGCTCTGAGTGTGAGATTATTTTTTCTTTGTCTCCTTATCTGAGGAAGGATATAATTATATTGGAAGTATTCGGAGATGTTTCACTTCACGTATTCCAGGAATGAGTGCCTAAAATTACAAAGGCTTTAACAGGTTACTGTTGGAAACAGAGGTGATCTTATTGAAATATACAAGACCTAGAGGAGAGTGGATCAGAAAGATACCTACTGGGTATAGTCCAAATTTATTGTCATTTTTATAGAATCTCTTCAGTGTGGAAGTAGGATATCCCATCCATTAAGTCCACACTGACCCTTCGAACAGCATCCCCCCGATCTGCCCGCCCTTCCCTATCCATGTGACCCTGCATTTCCCATGATTAACTTACCCATCCCTGGGCACTATGGGCAGTTTAGCATGGCCAATCCACTGTAAGTTGCATATCTTTGGACTGCGGGGGGTAATTGGAGCATTGTGAGGAAACCCCACACAGAGCGTCGCCCGAGGTTGGAATTGAACCCAGCTCCATGGTGATGTGACGTAGCAGTGCTAATCACAGATCCACCATGCACACCCGTTAGTTCTCTTAGTTAATTGTGGCTGACTAAAGAAGTCTGCCTGACTTGTTCCTTCCACTGAACCTGACCCAGTCTGAGACCTTTATGATCTGCCATATCACCAACCTGGTCACATTTAAAATTTGTTGGGAGCAGTGGAGGAGTGGGACTAGAAAAAGAAACAGTAACTCCGTCTAATCTCAGAGCAAGAATTAGGAGAAATTCTCCAAGTGGGATTTCATTCAAGCGCGAATTCTCTTTCCCAGAAGTTTGGGATGGCTGAATCCTTATATTATATTGAGCTTGGTTTCACCTGATTGCCCATAGACAGGTGAATCAGGGATAATGGTGCATGGAGAGAGAAGTGTAGTTGGGACCACTATGAGATGAGCCACGAGCTTGTTTACTAGTGGAGTAGTGTCCAAGGGACGAATGACCCATTCGTATCCCTCAGCCCTGTGTTCTAATGTTCTATTCAGCCCTTCGGACCTGATACAGAGGGGAAGATCGAGGCCACTCCAATGGTGAGTTGTAGTTTCGGAAACATACTTGGAAAATCTAGGCTGGGTCAGGAACCGACACCCACCCCCAATCCCTCTTTCCAGGCTTCCCCTCTCTGTAACTTCCATTCCAGATGTTGGTCATGTTACAGACACAGATTCGCTGGGAATACAGCCCCCATACCCCACCCGGGTTAACGCAAACAAATCATCTGCTCTCCCTGAGTGCAACATTGTACAACACAACTCCCAGGAAAATACCCAGTTACTTTCCAAAAGCATAACATGTGAAATTAATAAATAGGAACAAGAGTATGCCATTCGGCCCATCAAGCTAGCCCTGTCATTTAATAAGAACATGGCTGATCTACTCCAGGGCTCAACTCAACTTTCTTGCCGACTCCTTGTATCCCTCCACACCTCTCTGGGTTAGGGAATTCCAGACATTTACTATATTCTGAGAGAAGACACCACTTTGCATCTCAGATTGAAATCAATACTTCTTTTTCGGTACCTATATCCTCGAGTGTGACACTCTGCCCAGGAATGGAAACAACTTCTCAATATCTGCCTTCTCAAGTCCTTTCTGTGTATTGGATATTTCAGCAGTATCGCTCACCATTCATTTAACCCCAATGAATAATCGCTTCACTATTATTGAGGTTCTCAATAATTCAACCTTTTTATCCCAGGAAGCCGCCGAATGTCCCAACCTAGTTACTTGCTGCATCAGCATGCTGACGTTGTGTTTCATACACAGGAAGACTGCAATCTCTTTGTACTGCTCCTTTTCTGGAAGTTCTCTCCGTTAAGTGACAGCCTGCCTTTTGATTCTCAGTGTCATCCACAAACTCGGACGTATATTGCACTCAGCTCCCTCCTTCAGGCTGCCAGTATAGATTGTCAATAACTGATGCCATCGGACTGATATGTGTGGTACTCCAGCAGATTCACATTTATTATAATGATCCATTAATCCTGACTCTCCGATTTCGATGTGTTAACCAATCACCATCGCATGTTAATACATTATTCGTCATCCTACGAGCTTCTGGCTTGAGTAAGATCTTTTATTTGATCATACCCAGTGGAAAATCTCTGGAAAGCCTCTTGTCTATCAGATTCCCCCCATATCAAATCCGCATGTTATATTTTCAGGCATCTCCAGAAAAAGTTTGCATGATCTTACAGGGCAAAATATAACTTCCCTTTCACGAAACCATATTGACTGTGTGTGAAGCTTTCCTCAATGCCCATGCTGGCCAGGTTTTCCAAACTATACGAGCCCCATCTGCTTTCATTTGGCCCATATGCCTCTAAATGTTCCCCATTCATATGTTTGTCCATATGAGTTTTAAATGTTGGAGCTGTACATGGATCTACCACTCTTCCTCTGGCAGCTCATTCCATACCCACACCACCCTCTGTGTAACAACATTGTCCCTGTGTCCCATGTAAATGTTCCCCCTTTCAACTTAAGCCTATGGCTTCTATGGTTGAACTCTCCCATCCTGTGGAAAAACCCTTGGATATTCACCCGATCCATACCTCTCATGATTTCATAAACTTCTGGAATGTCAGCCCCATAACCTTCTACACTCTATCTGATACTAACTTCAAGAATATGCATTTAAAGATACGTACTGCAAATTTGAAACTATATTAAACATGACAGTAAAACAGTACTCAGCCCAAACTTCATACCGTTATTTGTCTTTCTCCATATTAAATACTGAAACGCTTACAAGTGCCAATAAGAGGTCAAGCACCTGAATTTATTTGTCTAAAGGGGGTGATGATCTCGACAATGAAAACGTATCTATGGCCAGATCTATATAATACCATATAGTCAAAATGCCCCCTCCTGTCCTCCCTATGGCCTTGTGTGCTTGTGTCTTGCTTATCTTACAATCAATAGAGAGAACCCCTTTCCCTCAGTTACATTTTAATTTAAACCCGTTTTACATACTCTTCATTTATCTTTTGTCACACTCTCTTTTCCCTGTTACCCATTCCCCATCTCTGGCACGTGTTTAAAACCACATTTTCTAATCATTTTCAGTACTGAAGAAGTCTCACACTAGACTTGAAACACTAATTCTGTTTCTCTGTCTCCGCAGATGCTGACAGACCTGCTGTGTTTATCCAGAAATGAATAGGGGCACAGAACAAATTTTCAGTTAAACAAATAATGATCGATACTGGAAATAGAGTACCAAAAATTGCTGGAGAAACAGGGAGCTTTGTAGAAGGTTCACTGGACCTGCAAGTTTATATCTGTATTCACTCCAGAAAATGCTGCAACATCTCCAGCAACTTCTTCAGCAATTTCTGTTTTTGAACAATTTCCAACGACATATGTCAAAGATGCCCAAACATTCTGTCCAACATGGAGCGCTGTACACTGGGAACTAAACAATAACGCATAAGTTCCTTGACTCTGAAACTGCAGAAGGCTGGCATCACTGACACTGCGGAGTTCAGAATCATCGTCAGGGAGAAAAACAGAAGGAAACACATTCACTTCAAATACTGAAGATGGTATTACTGAAAGGAAAAGATTGAGGGAAAGTAACAAATTGGAGGCGTGACACCAAGGAAAGAATTTCAGCAGAATGAGACGATGAAAATGGAAGGGTTGCCGCACCAGAAACCAGAGTAGGTCAGTGAATACAGGGCTGTTGGGGGAATGGGTCTCTGTGTGAACTGGGGGACAGTCAGTAGAATTGAATTGTAGACATTGCAGCTTAAACTGGGTTATCATCTGATGCTGTAGATCACAGCAGCAGCAGAGGCAGAATTGTATTCAATGACAATCTGCAACCTTTCGCTTAGGATAATCTCTCAGTACACTATTACCATCAAGCAGATCTATGGTTCAGTGCTGAGTGTGGGTGAACATGCCAGGGTCAGTACCATGTGTACCTTTACCTGAAGACAACCCATCAAAGGTACCACAATTGACTGGTTACATTCGAAACAGCAGAACTAACATCTGGTACAGACGCAGAAATGATCCCACAACTAACAAATCTGATCTAAGCTCTGTCATCCTGCCAAATATAAACATAAATGTCGATGGATCATTAAACAAGTTACTGGAGGAGAGGACTCCATAAATATCCCCATCCTAAATAATGGAACCGTTCTAGACATTAGTGTAAAAATCAATTATGTGGTGTCTGCACTATCCTCAGCCAGACATGTTGAGTCAATGATCCACCTCACCCTGTCATGATGCCCACAGAATCACAACTAATTCGATTCGCTGCACGTGACATGAAGAAACAGCTGAACACAATAGATACGACAAAGGTAATGGGCCCTGACCCCATTCCTGCAATAGGACTGAAGAGTTTTCTACACAACAAGCCGTGTCCCTGGGGAAGCTGTTTCATTCCAGCTCCAACTCTGACATCTCCCTGGCAATGTGGAAAATTACTCAGCTATGTCCAGTTCCCTAAGAGGGGAATAAATACAATCTGACCAATTAGCACCCTATCAGTCTCATCACGACAGTCAAATTGGTTGGAGTTCTTTTTTTAACAGAGTTGCCAAGCAGCTCAGTGTGGTTTCCAATAGGTCCCCATGCGGAGATAGTGCTGTTGTGGAATTGTCATTGGATTATTAATACAGACCAGGCTAATGCTTGGGCAGCTGGTGGAAAAATAAAAACAATTATTAACATATCGAGCTGTAAAATCTGGTGTCAGTAACAGTGATCTTGTGTCCAATGTTGATTGTAAACATCGATCTCCTTCCCAATGTACTTTCAGGAAGTGAGTCTCCCGTGCTTTCCTGGTCTGGCCTAAAAGTGACTCAAGACACACAGACATGTGATAAACTCTTCAATGGTCTCTGAAACAGCCAAGCAAGACACTCAATAGTATCAACTGGTCCGAGCTCTTAAAGGATATACAGCCAGCCCCAACCTTGGTGTCAGAAAAGGGAACAGGAAACATAGTCCTGTTGACCATGCAGAGACCTCCACCCTAACATCTGACGGTTTGTGACAACGTTTACAGAGCTTTCCCACAGACTGCACAGGAACATAGGGAAATGAGTACTTCACACAACACATTGAGCTTTCCCTGTGCTAGTTAATGGCTGAACATCTCCTTCATGCAGTTTTACCCATACAATATTCGTATGCCTTAATATGTTCAAACATTGTGAAATATAAAATGAGAACTGCTGGAGTCCCTTCAGTGCATCAATTTTGCTCCTCCATTCAATATACAGTTCTCAGATAGCGCGTGTTGATTAAATATAATTTGGCCGCAATATGATTCATGAACCTTTTTCCATGAAGTGAACTCTCATTCACTGTGACGCGATTCCTTGCCGGGAACCAGCTGAACAGCACAACCCAGCCTCAGGATCCTCTGTCTGCAAAATGTACAATCAATGTGTTCAGCTAAAACAGGAATACAATCCGCTCTGGAAGCCTTGAAACTGAGCCTGAAACCGGAAATTGTAGTCTACATTTAGAAAGAACTTTATTTCAAACAGTGGGAGAATCTTGAGGAGAACTGAAATTTCCCCATCGGCATCACGTGGTCAGTCAGCCACATGCGCTTTCTGGAGAAGAGTGTGGTGAAAGGTACACTGCTGTAGTCAGTGACTGTAGTTTGAAAGTGTTACATTTAGAGGACAGTTTCATGACTATATGTGATTTAAAGATGTATTTTAGACTGTGGTAGTGTGTGTTAGACTAAAATTAATTTTTGCCTTTACTGATATTTTGAGGGGTTCGTCCCTTGCCCTCTTTTTCCCATAGACCCCATTATTAATATTGCATGATTTTCTACAAAACAGTGTTGCACAGGAACACAGCTGCTGCGCGATTGGAGAACAACCTGGATTGATAGCTGATCTATCTTCACACGATACCCCTGCTCTCTCCCTACCCCTCAAATTTCCAGAAATCCTTATTTATATTCAGTGCCTTGGTTTCCACAGCCTGATCTGGGAAAGAGTACCACTGGTTCGCCAGTCTCTGAGTGCAGACATTTATTCTCATCTCAATGCAAAGTGGCCTGTCTGTACCTAAAACTGTGGTCCTTTGTTTTAGACGTCCACGCCAGGGAATTACCATCCCTGCTTCCAATCTGTCTTGCCCTGTCAGAGTTTTATACATTTCACTGTGATCACCACTCATTTTCCTAAACGGCATAGAATACAAGCCCAGTCGCCCCAAACTCCGCTCCAACAACAAACCTGTCATCCCACAGATCAGTCTGGTCATCCTTCACTGCTCTCCCTCAATGTCAGCTTTGTCCTTTATTGGATAAGGAGACCAAAGCTGCACACAATACTGTACAATGTTCGAGATGCGGTCTCACTAAGGCCCTGCACAGCTGCACTTACTCTTACTCCTGTACTCAATCCCCCTAAAATGAAGGTGAATGCACCATTTATCTTCCTACCTGCTTTCTGCTCCTGCAATATTGCTTTCAGTGACTGGTGTACAGGGAGATCCAGATTCATTTCAATGTCACAGTTCCCCACTTGCAGGGTCTCTATACACTGGTCAGCGTGCCAATGCCATTCCCAGTATTGACTTCTGGTTTAGAACTCATTGCCCTACATGTACCGAGAGGGCTGCGCAGAAATAAACAAAAATGCAGCTTAAGTTCCTTTATAGAGCAACATTTTTCAACCACGCCCTTTTTCAAATGAGAGGCTGCGATTTTATTGTTCCCATCAATGTGCACAACATCTAATCTCTCCCATTGGTCTCCATCTGCCACGTATTTTCCCAGTAATTTCACTTGTCTCAGTCAGTTTGGAGTATTTTTACATCCCCCTCACCCACTCACATGCTGTCATCGTTCAGTGCTGTCAGCAGAGTTGGGGATATTGTATTTGAGCCCCTCAACCAAATATATGGTGTGTATTGGGAATAGCTGGGGCCAAAGCCACGATCCTTGCTATATCCTACCAGTCTCCCATTTAAAAAAAAGCATTTATTTATTCCTACTCAGTGTTTCCAGCCAGCTCTCCCATTCTAAAACCATGACCATATATTAGCCTCAGTCCCACAGGATTCGAATTCGCACAATAGCCTTGGGGCATGATCAAAACACTTTCTGAGATTCCACTCGTATTGCATTGATAGCTTCTCCATAATTTTGCTAAAAGCCACTTTCTCAAATATGACTCCCATTTCATAAATCTCTGTTGACTTTGTCGATGCCCATTAATGTCAGTCCAATACTTTCTTTAAACTGGTTAGTTGCTAATTTCATTATATTCCCTTTTTCTCACCAGACTAAAGATCCCTAGTATTGCTAGGAAGCTTTCTTTTTTGTTTTGTTTTCATCTGTGGAGGCAGAACTGAAGCATTTTGTCCATAGTTCTGCTATTTCCCGGTCCTCAATTATCTGGTATCAAACTGTAAGAAAGCTGCAGATTTCTTTCTCTTAATTTTGCCATTGACATATTTTCAGAAAATATTACAAGTTCTGTCCTATAAACTTTGAGAAGATATTCTTAAGAAACCTATCAATTCCTATTTTAAGGTACTCAGTGATTGACCTTCCACAGCCATACAATCACAGCAGCAAAGATGCTGTATCATCAGAAATACAGCACGGTCTAAATGAGGCCCATTTGCCAACACAATACCCATAGCCGTAAATCTTGAGGCATTTCAAGTGCACTACCGTGTATTTTCTAATGGTTTGAGGTTACCATGACAACTCCCCTCTCAAGAATTGCATTTCAGACCCCAAAAAACTCTGGGTGAAAAGCAATTATCAAATCCTCACTAAACCGCAAACCCTTCACGTTATAAATATGGGCCTTTGACTAAAAGGAACAACTGCTGTCCATCCACCCTGTAATCTTATGCGCCTGAATTACGTCCCCCTCAGCCTCCTCTCCACCAATCTAAACAACTAAAGCTTATCCAGCTTCTCTCTATAGCTGATATGCTCCATCCAAGGGAACATCCTGGTGAATCTCCTTTGCATCCCCTCCAGTGCAGCCACATCCATCCTGTAATGTTATTCACAGAGCTACACACAGTATTCCATCTTGGCATCACCAAAGTTCCGCATAGCTCATATAATCTGTGCCTCAATGAATCAAGGTTATGTTTATAGTCCCCTATGCTTTCCCAAATTGTGTATTAACTGGTCCATCACATTCAGGGATGTGTGGAGAAGCACCCTCTGACCTTCCTAGTGTGCTGCCATTCATGGAGTCCTCCCCTGTCTGGTTCCTTCTTCCAAAGTGTATCACCTCATATTTATCAGGGTTACATTCCATCTGCCATTGAACTTGCCAGCTGACCATTCAATCTGTATCTTCCTGTAACTTAAGGCCTTCCTCCTCACTGCCAACCAACCGGCCAATCTGCGTATCAAACCCAAACTAGCTTATCACACTCCTCACCCCTCGTCCAAATGCACAGCTACATTATTTTTTGAGTACTACAAATATTAAAGTTGAAAATCACACAACATCAGATGATTGTGTGCTTTGATGAAGAAGCAGCGCTTCAAAAGCTAGTGCCGCCGAATAAACCTGTTGGACTATAATCTGGTGTTATGCGATTTTTAGCATTGTCCACCTAGTTCAACACCAGCACCTCTGAATCACAAACAATAAGGGACACAGCACTGAACCCTGTGGTATACATGAGACACTGGTCTCCAGTCACACAAGCAGCCGTCTACCACCACCTTCTGTGTCTTACCACTAAACATCATTTGGATGCAATTTGGCAAGTCACTAATGAGTCTGACCTGTTCCCTGGTTATTCTGATTCCTGGACACATTTGTGCAATATCTGGAAATTCTCCCTAACTTGCGCTGCCAGCTGGTTTCCATGCCCCGTGTGAGTGAGTCCCCTACGCGTGCAGAATTTCCTCCTTATTGCAGCTTTAAATGGTCTGTCCTTTATCCTGCCATTATTTCCCTTGAATGTGGATTAGACAGCCGGAGAAGCATTCTGTTAATTTCCAACTTGTCATATATTTTGTGACTTTATATATTTCACAGTGACCCATCTCTCATTCTTGGAAACTCTAGAGAACACAGGCCGAGTTTCCTCATCACGCAATCTCGCCAATTGAAGGATTAATCTGGAGAATGTCCATTGAACTTCCTCTGTCGTCAGTATATTCTTTCTTAGATTTGGTCACCAAAACTTTACTCAATGTTCCAGGTACAGTACTCAACAACACGCTATTAAACTGCTTCAACATTTCTTTACATCTATATTCTGACTCCCTCAAAGCAAGGCAATCCAAACTTTTACTTATCACTTGCATATATTCCTCCAAATACCCTTAACATTCACGAACTCACTGTGTGAGTTCTTATAGAAACCCTTCTCATAATCTAAAATATGTAAATTCTACTGGTTCCCCATTATCTATGCTGTAAGAATCAACTTCAAACAATTCCAAAGCTTGTCAAGCATGATTGCCCTTTCAGAAATGCATACTGATTCTCTCCAATGTTGCTATTAATTTCTAAATAACGAATATCACATCCTATATAATAGATTCCAACAGTTTCCCCACAAATGTCAAGTTAATTGGTCTGCAGTTCTCCACACTATCTCTTCTTCCCTTTGTAGATGCTTGGATCACTACCGTTCATCTATAGTGCTTGGATCCAGACTATGCAGAATGCACTTCGTAATAGAACACAGTCATCGACAGTGCAAATAATACTTCTATTAGCGGTTTATTTCTGAAGAGTTTGGTATGAAGTACATCTGGTTTGTGAAGGTTAGCAATGCTCAATCCAGCTGCATGTTCAAGTAAAGCCTTGTTACTGATATAAATTGACTTTATGTCTTTCAGTCCACAAGTCCTATATGATGACGTCGTGTTTCTGGGTGATTTCCTGGATCTTCCTCCATGAAGACAGATGCAAGGTATCTGGTTATTTACTTGGTCATTTCCCTGTTATCCATAATAAGCTCGTCTCCCCTGATTGCAGATTTCCACATTTGACTGTGCTTTTCTCTTTCCTTTGACATATAGATCATAGATTTATGCAAACTTTGTGTTCCTGTTTGTTTGCATGTGTGTTCGCTTTTTGATTTCCTTACCCGTTTCATGGCCGTCTTTTCTGGATCGTAAATTTCTGAGAATTTTCAGGATTCCACAATGCCTGAAATTCTTCTGAAGTCACTTCCTGTGATTAATATAATCTTTAATTTATTATGCTAATCATTGTTAACTCACTTTCTCACTCTTGGGTGTTCTACCCGAAATAAATAAATATATTTTTCAGACTTCGTTGTATTTCTATAAATCTCCCGGGCCTGACCATATATATTCAGGAACACTGCAGGAGGGCAGGAAAGAAATAGCGGGGGCCGTGGTTGGTACTTTTGCATCATCGGTGGCCAACGGGTGATGTCCTGGAGGACTGGAGGGTAGGGAATGCTATGCCGTTATTCAAGAAGGGCTACAAAGAAAAACCGGGGAACTATAGACCAGTAAACCTAAAATCTGCAGCAGGTAAGTTACTTGAGAAGATTCTTAGGGAGAAGATATACATGCATTTGGAAAGACATGGCCTTGTGAATGGGGGATTATGGCTCACAAGTTTGTTAGAATGCTTTGATAATGTGACCAGTAACTTTGACAAGGGCATTGTTGTATATTTAGTCTATATGGATTTCAGTAAGGCCTTCAATAAGGTTCTACATGGTACGCTGCTCTGGAAGGTTATATCACATGGAATTGAGGAGGAGCTTGCAAATTAGGTTAAAAATTGGCTTGATGATAGGAAGAAGAGGGTAATCGTGAAAGGATGCTTGTCGGACTGGAGGCCTGTGATGAATGGAATGCCTCAGGGGTCGGTGCTGGGACTATATATGTGAGTGTGTGTATATGTGTGTGTGTGTATGTGTATATATATATATATATATATATATATATATATATACACACACACACACATACACACACACACATATCTATGATTTAGCTGAGAATGTACAGGCATGATTTGTAAGTTTCAAGGTGACACTAAAATAGGTGGAATCGTGGACAGTGAGGAAGGTTATCAGAAATTTCAGAAATTACAGCAGTACATTGATCAGGTGGGGAAGTGGGCCGAGAAATGGCAAATGGAGTTTAATTCAGATAAGTGTAAGTTCTTGCATTTTAGAAAGTCAAATCAAGGCAGGAGGTTCATGGTGAATGGCAGGGTCTTAAGGAGTGCAGTGGAACAGAGTGACCCTTGAATTCAGGTGCACAGTTATCTGTAAGTGGAGTCCCAGTTAGACAAGGCACTGAAAAAGGCATTTGACTCACTGGCCTTCATCAGTTAGAGCACTGAATATCGAAATTGGGGAGTTATGTTGTAGTTATACAAGATGTTGGCGAGTCCATACTTGTCACGTCATGTTCAGTTTTGTTCACTTTGCTCGAGGAAGGATGTTATTAAACTGGAAAGAGTGCAGAAGAAATTTACAAGGATTTTGCCAGGACTCAATGGTCTGAGTTATAGTGAGAGGTTGAACAAGCTAGGAGTTTTTACTTTAGAATGTATGAGGCTGAAGGGGATCTGACAGTAGTGTAAAAGATTATGGGAGGCAGTGATAGAGTGAATGCACTCAGTTTTTTCCCCCAGGATTGGGCAACCACGGACTAGAGGGCATCAAGTTAAGGTCAGAGAGGAAAGGGTAAAAGGGAGTCTGAGGGGCAATTTCTTTTACACACAGAGTGGTATGCATATGGGACGAGCTACCAGCAGAAGTAGTTAAGACAGGTACATTCACAAAATTTAATAAAACATTTGGACAAGCACACAGGTAGGAAAGGATTAGAAGGATACAGGGAAATATTTTGTTTGGAATGGACCAGTTTGGGCCGAATGGCCTGTCTCCGTGCTGTAAGAATCTTTGAGTCTAACAACCATTGTTCTCCTACTGAATGTTATATTGTACTTCCCCAATTTACTGGAGCGAACTTGACACTCTAGCCTCTGGGCTTCCATGATGTTCCAGAATGTTCAACCATTCCATATTGAATGCAGACACCGTGTAAAATACAACATATTAATGTCGCTATTCCTCCAAAGCTGCTTCAGAGCAAGGTTAGTAATTAGTCCTTCCGACCACACAATAAACAATAGGTGCAGGCGTAGGCCATTCTGCCCTTCGAGCCTGCACCACCATTCAATATTATCATGGCTGATCATCCTTGATCAGTATCACACAACACCAAATCCGAAATAATCTACCTCTAGTTTGGTCCACAACATACTCTTCAACCAACCTGATATACAGTTATGGAATTTATTTTTCACAACATTAGCAGTCACTTAGTTAACTCAGTTTCGATGCAACTTGACACCATCTATTATTACTGCAGAACCCACGAGTATTTGTTACTCATTCACAGGATTGGGGCTTCATTGGATAACCAGCATTTGCTGGCCATGCCAGACGGCAGTTAAGAGTTAACAGTGTTGTCTTGGACCTGGAGTGACGTGCAGGCCAGACCAGGTAAGAACAGCCAGTTTCCTTCACTAAAGGACATTTGTGAACCAGATGAGTTTTTCCAACAATCAACAATGGATTCCTGATCATCATAAACTCTCGATACCAGATACTTATTGAATTCAAATTCCACAATCTGCCATGGCAGGATTTGAATCCATGTCCCCAGAACATTACATGGGTCTCTAGGTTAAAAGCCGAGCGATAATATCAGTATGTCTTGGCTTCACTTTGCATATAGTTGCATATCCAATTTCCAGAGCATATGATGCAAAACATTTGCGCGACAGTTTTGGTTCAGATATATAACACAACAAGTTTGTTTCTCTTTGCTATTTGTAAGATCGACCCAAACTGATTCTGTGGAATCTGATGGACAGGGCCTGTGTCGTTCCTAGTGATAGACTTGGAAAGGCATTCGGGGAGGCTCACCTCGATGCTGAGATGATCTGAAGACATGTCCAGCAATACAGGGCAAGCATAAATATCCATTTCACTCTGTCAGGATAAGCGTCACCGTATATTCTCACTGTTCCCTCACACTCACTGTGTATCTGTTACAGCACCTACCCTCAACCAAGGCTCATGCTCTATCTCCAAATAAGGCTCAAGCACGACCATTCCCGCTGTTGAATTCAGCACCTTCATCCCCCACATTCTCTGTCCCTGATGCAATAGCCCCGCACACTAATAGCACTACATTCATACAACACTATGGACAGACACCCTCCGGCCACCTCACCATGTCACACCTCACCTGGGAGAAAGTGAGGTTTGCAGATGCTGGGGATCAGAGCTGAAAATGTGTTGCTGGAAAAGCGCAGCAGGTCAGGCAGCATCCAAAGAACAGGAGAGTCGACGTTTCGGGCATAAACCTCACCTACCCCAGCACTAAAAGCAGGGACATCCACTCCCACCCTCAATCATTCTCTCCTTTTCTCCCATTCCAGGAGAAACAGCCTGGAATAGGACAGAAAGGGCCAAGCCGGGTGATGGAGTGCCGGATATTCGTTCCATCATCCCCCTACCATGATATGTGGGGAGGATCCTGGAGAGAGCTGGAGAGGACCAGGAAGCCTTGTGTGGAGATTCTGAAACATCCACGTCCCACCAACCGAGTAAGGAGCAATATTCAGTAAAGAACAATTCTCAATTCTAACCTACTGTCAGTTCCAAACTCATCTCTCTCACTCGCAGAAGAACAGATATCCCATTGCACAGAGATGCAGGCATTGAATTACACCGAAGTATTGGTAAATACCCCAATATACTAACATGCACAATGCATACAAAGAGATAAGCATGCACACACATAGAAGCACACAAAGACATATACCGTCACACACAAATAGACACAAACACAGATAGAAACACACAGGCTGATACACAGACTGACAGACATAGTCACGCAAATACAAAACAATAACAAGCACATGGACACACACACATATAAATGCACATTAAGACACAGACGGTAGTGCCATTAAGTCACAAATAAACACTTTTTTTTATTTATAAGGAGATCAAAGATTCTAGGGAGAAGGTAGGAGACTGATGTTGTGGAACATATTAGAAATGACTGAATGGTATACCAGACTCGATAGGTCTAATTCTGCTCCTTTTTTCATGCTCATGAGGTGTCATGCTCTTCCTGAGACAGCATCAATATTTGATTGGAAAGAGTCAGTGGTAATGTGGGAAAAGATTGGAGGGCAGAATGGTTAATGTCGATTCCTAGTTATTGTACCACTATATCCGAAATGGGGCAGTGATTTGACATGAGTTTAACACAGATTTTAAAAAATGTGTCCCACAGTGAAAGAAGGATGTCCCTTTCCCTTCACTGTTGTGCTGTCTGTGGTGTCCTCATCCTCAGGGAGCAGTGAAGACTCGGTTAATTAAGGTATTTTAGTTTGAGCTTGACTGATCTTTGCTGGACAGGAGAGTCAATGTTTATTGGGAACAGACAGGAGACAGATGGTCAGACACACTCGGATCAGCCATGATCATTCTGAATGGTGTCGCCAAATGGCCAACTGCTGCCCCTTTCCAATGTGTTGTTCCATCAATCCACCCTCCCGGCTGTTACAGGAATATACTGCTGCCCCTACTCCATGTGTTGTTCCCTCAATCCATGCTCCCTGCCGTTAAAAGATATACTGCTGTCCCTACCCCGTGGGTTGTTCCCTCAATCCACCTCTCAACGCGGTTACAGGGTAGACGGCCATCCCATTCAGCCAGACTGTATCGTTACAATGAGACGGGAGGAGACCATTCTATCCCTACAAAGAATTTCACAGGAATATAGGATGAAGTAATTCAGCTCGTTGAGTACATTACACAGCCCAGAACGAGGCCATTCAAACCACCTGAAGTGCTGCACAGGAACAGGGATGCTGTCACTAACAGGAAATGGTAGAGATATATGATTTTTTAAACAAAACTGTAATTAGTTTTGACTCAGAGATCACTGGCGGGTCATCAATGATCAATAATCTATGTCAAATATCTGGATGAACGGACTGAATGGATCAAAGCTGAACTACCTTGTACACCAAAATGATCATTCAATAGATCTTCAAATGGAGGTAGTGAATCTGCATTATGATGTAGACAGGGAAGGTTAGTGAGGATACCCTCAGCAGAAACAATATGATGAGAGTTGTCTATTGCAGTCAGGAACAATTTAAATGGAGAGAGATTGCAGAACTCTGTGATGCAGATGTTTTTCATATTCCTGGTACATGAATCATATGAAGTCTGTCTGCAGATGCAGCAAGCGATTCGGAAGGTAAGTGGAATGATGCTGTTTGTAGCAACGGGTATTGGGTTCAATTAGTAATATTTCACTGTATCTGTACAGGGCATTGCTGAGACCACATCAGATACACTGGGGGCAGTTTTGATCCACTAAACTAAAAATAAAACCGGATACAATTCATTTCAAAGATGTTCAAAGATGCTTCCCTTTACTCATTCCTGAAATGAAGGCATTTTGTTATCAGGAATTATCTGTTTGGATCTTAGATGAGAAATCTTATTGAACCACGATTTTTAGAGAAGTCGTTCAGCTGGATACATATTTTCTCTTGGTTAAGAAGACTAAAGCTAGATAATATTTTTTTTTGAATGAGATGCATTGGTATTAACACAAATATTATGAAGATATCAACCCATTTTTAAAAATTACGCAGATGCATATAAACATCTCATCAAATCATAAAACGGACACATTATTTTCTTTTGCTAATGAAAGGCACTGTGCACAACAACAGCAATGATGCTGCATACAGCATACAGTCTATTATCATCCATTCCAGAGAATGTACATGGAGGTGCACATGGTCCAGTTTGGTTTTCAGTTGACATTCTTGTATTTTTCTACACAGAGACGGAGAAAAATATTACTTGCTTCAGGAGCAGCATCCAATTGGTCTTTCTCTCTCTCTCTCTCTCTCTCTCTCTCTCTCTTTCTGTGTTCTGCCTGAAAGCAAGGCGTGAGAGCAGAAAAATCCTGAGTCATCTTTACCACTCGTAGAGGATTCCTGATGAGGATTCATAGGAATCTCTGTACAGCTCGAAGAAAAGGGAATTCAGCCAAATCCAACTGTTCCAGGAAGAAATCCGCATTCCCAGACATTTGTGTGAGCAGAATAAGTTCAAAGTCAGAAAAACATTTGGGACGCTATCATTTTACCATTTGTTCACAGTTCAACTTTATGTGTCCCCGATTTTTCTAGAAAATTACCCAGTCCAATACCGATATCATTGGACACAGCACTCAACTGGTTACATTTAAAATTTGCTTTCACCAATAGAGGAGTGGGAAAAGACATGAGTGACTCTCCAACATTGGTCAGAACACAAACAAGAGATTCTCAAAGGGTTGGTAAGGTGTGAATTCCCTTCCACAGAAGATTGTGATGCCTGGATATTTCCATTTGTTCAAAATTTTCTATGTAAGACATTTGAAAGATAAATGAATGTAGGGAAATGGTACACTGACAGAAAAGTGCTGCTGAGACCTCAATCAGATCACACTGCATGGTAGAGCCTCACTCAGAGATGACTCAAAAATGCTTTGCTCTCTCTGATTACAACATGCAATAAAAGTACATCCAGGAAAAATGCAGCCGTTTACTTTGAAATTACAGAAAATGAAAACATAAGGAACAGGAATAGTTAATTCGGCCAGTCAAGCCATTGTATACAATCATGACTGACCTACTGTTAGCATTAACTCCTCCTTAATGGCCAGTTATTCACAATCATCAGTTCTCTGACAGGTCAAAAATTCATGTACCACCTCTTTAAATACTTTCAGTGATGTAGCTCCCCTAACTCTCTAGTCCAGATAATTCCTGACATTGATTACCCTCTGTGAGAGGAAAAAACTCTCTACACATACACCATCACCTATTGATATGAACAAGAGGTGAACACAGGGGCTCAGGAAAGAGTGATTGGCCTTGAGATAAAGGCAGTAGTTGACGGAGGATGTCATCGGGACCACCTACTTATTTGAGCTTAATGAGAATCAGGTCTGACCTCCACACTGGTTGGGGTCTTTCAGAGCACAAAGGAAGATGTTTGTGGTCGGTGGCCGACAATCCTCTCAGTCTCTTCAGGAGATCCTCAGATTAACTTGCTCAGCACAAACATCTTCAGCTCCTTCGTCAATGTCTATGTGCCCCCATTCCCGGCGCCCCCCATCTATCTCAAGATTAGAAGCAGGGTGATCACTGAAGATCACACAATATTCAGAACAATTTGTCCCCACTCAGCTCCTGAACCAGTCTGTGTCTATATTCAGCAAGACCCAAACAACATTCAGGTTAGTGCTGTTAAAGTGTCGGTAACATTCATGTAACAGCACGGCCAGACACTGCACATTTCCACAGTTAAAAGAGAAGCTCATTCAGCATCTCAAGCTGGTTACACACGGATATGTGGAGGCCATTCAGTCCATCAAAATGACTGAACAAGAAGAGGGACAGCCCATTCAATCCTCCTGCCTGTTTCACAGGAAGAGGAGGCGTCTGGTCAGTACATTGAGCTGTTAATCAGGAACAGGCAGAGTTCAGTAAGACCCCTAACCCTGTTCTATAGAACCAGGAGGAGACCATTCACCCATCGAGAGACTTACATAGGAATAGGAGGATGTCACTGATGCTCCATCCTGGAAAAAGGAATGGAGCAGAGACTGCACTCATAGACTGTTCACAATGTTCCTCGTGGCTCCATTTCCTGTGGAAGAAATGATACTTTAACGTGTTTTGCCAGCAGTTAGGAAGGAAGCCAAATGTTTTGTGCCAAGCCTCAAGGAGGCATCTTCCATTTCCAAGAAGACAGAGCCATGTTCTCCGTGGGGGTCAGAAGCTGGTGGGGATAGTTAACTGTTTAGGAGTGAAGGTATTGTGGCTCCTGTCGGGATGGTGGATAACGTGAAGTTCTATGTATGATCACACACCAAATGCACTGTATTAATGTTGGAAGAGTTTAGTTAAAGACTGGCCCTCTCTCTCTCTCAATCGAAATGGGGAGTGGCGTGGAGTGAGAGGAACGTTCTCAGAGTCGTTTAAGCCATTGAGAATCATGTAAACCAAGTAAAAAAAAGATGGAATTTATCACCGTATTAGTTCTGTTTGGAATATAATGAGTGACTGTCCATCACCGTAAGGTTCAATGCAATCATCTCTTATTCTTCAAAGCACTACAGATTAATCCTTACGCACACCCGATGGTTCAATCATCCCAACAATTAGTCTGGTGAAACTCCTTTACACTCTTTCTGCCAAGAGGATTATTCCTTATAAAGGAGAGAAAATCTGTGCACAATACCCCAAATACTATCTCAACAACACTCTAGGGTTGATCACACTAATCCTGTTCCCTCACGTAGCTGTCTCAGCTTTTTTCCTGTGGTATAAAAAGCCAGTCCTTCTCACTACACTGCGAATGATGTGGAATTTTGAAGTTTCTTACATCTCTGCGTCAGTCATCACCAGAGGTGTCGATGTAGATGTATATCACGTTCAGAGAGAGACTCAATCAGAAAGAATTCACTTGAAACAGGGAATGGTCACCTACCTGAATGGAAATTACTTGCAGGAACATGGAAATCAGGCAGAGGAAGGAAGCTATCTTTCCTGTTGTTCTGCTCTCACGGGATGTGTGCAGCCTTGGTCAGGCCAGCATGTTATGCTGATCTTGAACTGAGTGGCTGTTTCAGCTGTTGCACAGGATAATAAAGGGTAAACCACATTGCTGTGGATTTGCAGTCACACAGAGACATGAACATGGAAGGATAACCCATTGCCTTCTCTACAGGACATGAGACAAACAGATAGGCTTTTGTTTATAACAAGTGGTGATGATTTCATTTGCATTCCATCAACTTCCTTCATGAGACACAAAAAGATTATTATTGTGTGCCGCTTGATGATGAGTCAATGACTTGACCACCATGCACTGTCTGTCCATCTGACAGATTCTGTGGAGAAGACAAATTAACCATCTCAAGTGCAAATATGTTGTGACGTAAGCATAGTTAGAAGGGACTTGAAACGGTTATAGCTGGATTTAACAACGGCACAAACGTTGTTTATTCAGCAGTTGCTTTGAGGCTGAGAATGTGATTGAAATATCCTGATAGTCGTCCTGGGCAGGATTGGTGAGTGCGGAGAATATGTAGAAATGTGAATATGAATGGAGAAAAAAGATCATGGAGTTTAAGAAGAGTCTGGTTTCTCCTCGTGTATTGTTGAGTAAGTTGTGAATAGTAATTTGCTAGTTATAATCAGTGAGGAATAAAATTTTTGACTGGATCTGAAAATGATGACTTCCAAGTTTTAAACTTTGAATATGAACAGCAATTCAGTTAAACTCAGCTAAATAGACAGATGGAATGACTTACCAGGAACACCAACTATAGCGAGGATGGGATAGTAACCGCCTTGAATAATCCAAAGGATATCTTCGATCCGTGATGCTAATGATATCCAAGGCTGAGAAAGGTAGTGAAGACCCCAGGATAAACTCCTGTCCATTGTTGGAACATTCCAGTCTAATGTTCTCAGATTCTGATCTGTCGTCCTTCGTCTCTCAAGCTACTGATCCCTGTTAGTCCAGTCGATGATGCTCCCGCCCATACTGGAATAACACATTGAACCGAGTCCTTAATTAATAGAAGAGGCAAACCCTCCAGTGACACATCTCGGATCCACGGAGACTGACATCAATCACAGTCACTGAACAAATATCTCTAGCCAACGCCTTTCAATTTAATATTTTTTTTTCCAATTCAAAACAATGATTCAAACTGTCATTTTCTGGATGGGCTATGTGAGGGTGACTGATGGAACAAATCTTGAGGCTGGTAGAGCAATTGAGTGTAACCATTCAATCTGTCTTGGATGCAGGAGAAATGACTTGAGTTTATCATAACGTAAACATGCGTCTCTGATTATAAATAGAAACATACATTCTGGCACTATTGATCAAGCATCATAATTCCAATTAGACATTGAGACAATTTTTATAGTTTATGATCTGAGAAGAATGTGTGTCTGAGAAACGTGGGGTTGTAACAGACAAATGGCATGGTTATGTTAACAGAGAATTGAACGTGACAAATGCAATTCAGATTGTTATTCCAGGTTCAGAGAGAGTCAGATGAGGCCTGTGTTATTGATGTGATCGATTTTAGTGAACTGTGATGAAATGTCATTTACTGGACTTCAATTACAGTGTGGTTATGGCATTGTGCAGGAGACAGAAAACAGAGAGAATTGGGGGACATGGCAGTTCAGACTGGAGGGAGGGACAATAATATTCCTCAGTCAACAATATTGGAATGTTACTCTTTATAACTCATATGAAGAACAGATTCAAAGATACATCTAAAGTGAGGAATGAGGAGTAAAATTTGTTTATTGAACAGAAAATACGGGGACAAAATGATTTTCTGCCCGTAATAAACTATGGGAAGTACAAAGAAATAAGATACACTCATGATATTGAGCTTCATAAATTGAAATGTGTATTACAAAATCACGGAAGTGGTGTGCAATCTTTCTCAATCATTATTTGGCCCACAGCTGAGATGCTGATTTCCCTCTGTCAGTGATCCACCTCATTGAAATTCTCTGGCACAGTATCTCAGTATTGAGGGGGTTCTCAGTTCCTGCTGTTGTTCACCCAGTCTATTTAAATTAAATCACCTTGTCACTGTAGAAAAAAATCACTTGGCCTTTTTGGACTCTGTTTAACTGTCAGTAACTCAACTCTGTGATATTATTGGAGATAAATGATCTGGGACACAGCCAGTATCCGCAAAGTGCTCAAACCGTATGGCAATAGATAAAGGCCTTGCAATCCGTGATAATTTCTAAATAAAACTTCCATTTTCTGTTTGTTCCTGTACATCTCCTCTCATGCTGTCTTCTGATCTATCCAACTCACCCGCGTTTAACACCCCTCCAATCACTCCCTGTTTCAAAATTGTGCAGTTGTACAGCTTGATTTGTGGTCATTTTGGAGAAATGGATAGAGCAGGGACAGGGACTGATCGTTGGAGAGTCCGGCGTTTAGATGCTTCATTAAGAACAAGGAAGGTACTAAAAGTGGGGCAGGGTGGGGTTAGGGATGGGGAGGGTATTGGTGGCATTGAAAATCAAAGACAGCATTACGTTGGTTGAAAGCAAGCTTAATAAGGACTCATCTACTGAGGTAGTATGGGAAGAGGTTTAGAAACAAAAACGGAGAGGTTACCCTGTTGACAGTTCTCTATTGCCCTCTGAAAAGTTACGGAGATGTAGAGGAAACGATTACAAAGCTGATACTGGATAGGAGCGAAAATAACAGAGTAGTTGTTATGGAAGAATTTATCTTTCCATATATTGACTGGAAACGTTACAGTTCAATTACTTTATATGGGGCAGTTTTTGTCCAATGTGTGCAGAATGGTTTCCTGACACAGTATGTAGATAGGCCAACAAGGGCCGTGGCCAAATTGGATCTTGTCCTTGGTAATGAACCAGACTAGTTGTTAGATTTGGAGGTAGGTGAACACTTTGCTGATAGTGACCACAATTCAGTTATGTTTACCTTAGCGATGGAAAGGGACAGGTCTATACCGCAGGGCAAGAGTTATAGCTCGGGGAAAGGCAATTATGATGCGATAAGGAAAGGTTTTAGAATGCATAGGTTGGGGAAGGAAACTGCAGAGGATGGGTACAATTTAAGTGTGGAGCTTTTCAAACAACAGCTACTGTGTGTCCTTGATAACTTTATACATGTCAGGAAAGGAGGAAGTGGTCAAGTGAGGCTACTGTAGTTTACTGAAGAAGTTGAATCTCTTGTCAAGAGGAAGAAGGAGGCGTATGTAAAGATGAAACGTGAAGGCTCAGTTCGGATGCTTGAGAGTTACCATTTAGCATGGAAGGACTTTAAGTAAGAGCTAAGAATAGCCAGGAGAGAGCATGATAAGTCTTTGTCAAGTAGGATCGAGGGAAACCCTCAAGCTTTCTATCAGTATGTCACGAATTTAAAAAATGTCCAAATGAAGATTAATGGCAATCAAGGACAGTAGTGTTAAGTTGTGTGTGGAATCTGAAGAGATAGGACATCTGGAAATTAATATTTTAATCAGTATTCACAATGGAAAAAGAAAATGCTGTCGAGGCCAATACTGAGATACAGGTTATTAGACTAGACGGGATTGAAGTTCGTAACGTAGAGATGTTAGCAGTTCTGGAGAGTGTGAAAATATTTAAGTCCCCTGGCCAGATGAGATTTATTGTAAGGTTCTCTGAGAATCTAGGGAGGAGTTTACACAACCATCTGTTCGAATTTTTACATCACCGTTGTCTACAGAAATAGTGCCAGAAGACTGGAGGACAGCAAACGTTGTCCCCTTGCTCAAGAAATGGAGAAGAGACAACCCTGGTAATTGTATATCTGTCTTACTTTGGTTGTGGAAAGGATTATAAGAGATAGGATTTACTATCCTCTAGAGAGGAATCATTTGATTAGGAATAGTCAACAAGATTTTTTGAAGGGTATGTCATGCCTCAAAAATCTTACAGAGTTCATTGAGAAGGTGACCAAACAGGTGGATGAGGGTAAAGTGGGGTATATGGATTTCAGTGAAGTGTTTGATCAGGTCCCCTATGGCAGGCTATTGATGAAAATATGGAGAGTGTGGTGTTGGAAAAGCAGCACAGATGAGGCTGCGTCCAAGGTGCATGCAAGTTAATGTTTCTCTTGTAAGCCCTTCATCAGGAACCAGTTTTCTGGCCTGCAGTATCTGCAGTCTTCATTTTCTCCTCGCTCCTCGGATGTTGCCTGACCTGTTGTGCATTTCCAGCGGCACACTCTCGACTCTGATCTCAAACATCTACAGTTCTTACTTTCTCCCAGATTTTATGGAGACGTTTGGATCACAAATCAGCGAGCTGAAAAGAGACAGAAGGTGGTAGTTCATGGGAAATGTCCATCCTGGAGTTTAGTTGCTAGTGGTATACTGCAAGGATCTGCTTTGGGTGACTGTTTTTTGTCCTTTTAAAATGACCTCAATGAGTGGAGAGAAGGATGAGTTAGTAAATTTACGGTTGACAGTAAGGTCGGTGGATCTGTCGGCAGTGCTGAAGGATGTTGTAGGTACTGAGCTGCAATGTTCTATATTCATGCACCTACAATGGGCTGAATAGCTTCCTTCTGTGATGTAACAATTTTGAGGTACTCTGGCCCACAATAAAAGCTTCAGGTGACTGGAGAGACAAGCTGGTCCAGTAAAGGACACACACTGCACAATCATCCATCATCTCTTCCTGTTTTCTGATATACAACGGCCTCAAAATATCTGTACAAACAAAATAGATTGATTCAAATTCAAGCAATCAGGAGGACGTTCACCCAAGGGGATTGCCATCAGAGGATTCAATGAATAATAAAAATTCAGAATAACACAAAAAAAAACAATATCACAGCAGCATAATGATTGGCATCGGAATAAAACTTACAGTTCCAGATATTTCCACGTTCAGCACTGTGTTCAGTTTTGGTCACCTTGCTATAGGAAGGATGGTATTAAACTGGAACTTTGCAAGGATGTTGCCAGGGCTCAAGGGTCTGAGTCAAAGGGAGAGATTGGACAAGTTGGGACATTTCTCTTTAGAGTGCAGGAGACTGAGGGGGCTGCGAGAAGCTAAACATTGCCCACATCAGTTCCAGTTTCCCAGCCTGCCTCGATCCCCTACAATTTTCCTACGAGTGGAATGGGTCCACAGCAGGTGCCATATCCCTAGAACATCTGGACAACAAGGACACCCACGTCAGATTCCTGCTCATTGACTATAGATTCACCTTCAACACCACTATTCCCTTCAGAATAATCACAAAACTCCCTGACTTTAGTGTCGGCTCTGCCCTCTGAAATTGGATCCTAAGCTTTCTGACCGACAGTGCAAAATCAGTGAAAATTGGTAAGCGTTCTCTTCCATGATAACATTCAACACTGAATTCCTAAAGGGTGTGTCCTCAGCCCCCTACTATACTCCCTGTACACCCACGACTGTATTGCCAAGTTTTGAACGAATGCCATCTACATGTTCACTGATGATACCATCATAGTAGTACAGGTATGTGATGATGGCAAGTCAAAATGCAGAATGGAAATAGAGGACTTGGTGATGTGCTGCACTGAGCCCAGCCTCTCTTTCAACGTCAGCAGAACTAACCAACTGATCAATGACTTCAGAAAGAAAGGACGAGAACATGCCCCCATCTGCATCAATGGAACTTAAGTTGAAAGGGTGGAAAGCATTAAGTTGCTTGCAGTGACGATAACTGACTTCCCATGTAGATGTGACAGTCGAGATGGCACAACAACGTCTCTTCTTTCTTTGGTGCCTCAAGACATTTGACATGTTCACATGGACCCTCACCAATGTCTACAAATGCACCACTGAGAGCAAACTATCTACGTGCATAATGGCCTGGTGTGGCCACAGCCCTGTCCAGGACAGTAAGAGAAAAGACAGAAGGTTGTGTGCACAGCCCATGCCATCACGGAAACCAACGTCCCATTCATTGTCTCCATTTACACAGTTCACTGCCGCGGAAAGGCTGACCACATGATCAAAAACCGATCGTACACTGGATCTCCTACAATCTTTTCCATCACGCAGACAATACAGAAGCTTGAACACACAAACCAGCGGCTCATGAACAGCATTTTCTTAGCTATTATTAAACTAAGGAATGGACTCTCTAACTTCCAATAATGCTGACCTTGCTCACATTGATGTTGCCTATTGCATGCCCTTTCTGGTGTAGCCTGTATGCCTCAGTCTAAGTTTTTCCTTTACCCTATAATCTGTATGCCCTTGCTTATTGTAGGAGCGAGATTCCCCAGATAGGATCAAAGACTCTGGAGGCAGACAGGGCATAGGCACGGAATGGACTTTAATTCCAGCAAAACCTGGTTAATGCTGGGAGAATACCAAAGGATCTTCCTCGAAACTGGCTTAGACATGAAAAGACAATCGTTTCCCTAATCTTTAGCTCAGATCAAAAGGCAAATCAATGACATACTTCAATTTTACAGTAAAAATACAGTATTTGTATACGTTCTGCGTTGCAATGATCATACACAACTTTGTCAGTGTACCCTCCACTCCCCTTCTGCAGAACTAACCTTGCAAAACAACTGATTACTGATGGACACTCGCATGGACAGCTCGAGGTTCTTATTTGTTTCGGATGTTTAACGATTTCTGTTAAATCTAGTCCTTAAGATCTTTGTATAATGCATTCCAAAGTTTGTGGCTGTGCTCTTTTTAGTCATACTCCTCATTGTTTATCTTGATGGATTGCATGAATTCTATTCTCCAATGGGCAGGCTATCTCTTATCAAATTCTGTGATCACAGTTTACATTAAAAAGTTGATTCTGTTGAAAAATGCGTATTATTATTATTGTTATTATTATTATTATTTCTACTGTTAACCCTTTTCTTATCGAATTAGACAAGACATGCCAGGCATCTCTTTAAGGTTTTATAATTACGTTGAAATCTGTGTCCATGATTATTTATCAAATATTTAACTAGAACTTATTATTATTGTAAACAATTTCAAAGGCGCAGCTAGCTTCTGAAAGATAACTTGAGTAGCTGTTTTTGTGAATGAAACAACATCCTGACTGAGATCAGAATAAGTAACCTTTTGTACTGATTCTTCAAAGTTTTTGCGCTACAATTTCATTATTTCATGTGTGTTCTGTTACAAATCATCAATTTTTTAAAAAAAGAACTTTCTTTATCACTATGTTGGCATGTTTCAGAATCAGACCAGATCAGATCAGATTATCCTTTTCAAATCAGATTATCCTTTCTTTTACCTTGGAATAATTGTCTTCTCAAAGGCCGTTTTTCACTAATGCTGAAGTGAAGTTTTTCACTATTTTAATTTCTGGCTATTTGTGGCTCTTCAAAAACAGACAGTTGAAGTAGACGTTTAAATTTCGGCCACTCCATGTCTCCAAAAAAAGGCAGCTCCAACTCTCACTATGATCTGCCAGAACTGTGTATAAACAAGGAGTTTCACTCTACTTAGATACATGCGACAATGAATCCTATCAAATCAAATGAAACCAAATCATATGATCGAGAGAGAGAGTAATTGTCACAAGGAAAATACACCCAGATGAAACCTTTGCAGCCTGCTACATTTGGCCAAATATCGTGATAGACGATTAAACAACTAACTGGTGGAGTGGGCTCCACAATTATTCCCATTCTATCAATGCATCAGCTCTGCCCATCAGTGTAAAAAACAAGGAATTAGTATCTGTACTATCCTAGCTAGGGGTGTTGAGTCGATGATTCAACTCACCGTCATAATGATGCCCACAGAATCACAAATGCCAGTCTTTAACCAATTCGATTTGCTGCACGTGACATGAAGAAACAGCTGATCACATTAGATACGGCAAAGGTAATGGGCCCTCTTCCCATTCCTGCAATAGGACTGAAGACTTGTGCTGCACAACAAGCCGTGTCCCTGGGGAAGCTGTTTCATTCCACATCCAACTCTGACATCTCCCTGGCAATGTGGAAAATTACTCAGCTATGTCCAGTCCCCTAAGAGGGGAATAATTACAATCTGACCAATTACAACCCCCTCAGTCTCATCACGACAGTCAAATTGGGAGTTCTTTTTGATAGAGCTTTTAAGCAGCTCAGAAATATCCTGCTCAGTGCGGTTTCCGATAGGTCCCCATGTGGAGATGGTGCTGTTTCGTTAAAGTCACTGGAATAAAAATCCAGACCAGGCTAATGCTCTGTCGGCTGGTGGAAGTTAAAAACAATTAATAAAATATCGAGATCTAAAATCTGGTGTCAGTAACAGTGACCTTGAAGCCAATGTCGATAGAAAACACCAATTTGCTTTTCCAATGTACTTTCAGGAAGTGAATCTCCCGTGCTTTCCTGATCTGGCTAAACGTGAGTCCCGATCCACAGACATGTGGTAAACTCTTCAATGGTCTCTGAAACAGCCAAGGTAATGGGCCCTCTTCCCATTCCTGCAATAGGACTGAAGACTTGTGCTGCACAACAAGCCGTGTCCCTGGGGAAGCTGTTTCATTCCACATCCAACTCTGACATCTCCCTGGCAATGTCGAAAATTACTCAGCTATGTCCAGTCCCCTAAGAGGGGAATAATTACAATCTGACCAATTACAACCCCCTTCAAGACACTCTATTGTATCAAACTGGATAAAAGGATAAAACTGGACAGAACACCCAGCCTCAGCCTCAGTATAGAAAAGCGAATGGGAAATACAGTCCTGTTGACCCTGCAGAGACCCCCTTCCTAGCATCTGCGAACTTGTGACAGCATTTACAAAGCTTTCCCACTGACTGCACAGAAACATCGGGAATGGAATAGGCCATACAGCACATTGAGCCTGCCCCATTCTAGTTAATGTCTGAACATCTCCTCAATGCACTTTCCCCCCACACTGTACACATCCCTTTACGTGATTAACCTTCTGAAGCTATAAAATAGGAACTGAGGTGGTCCCTTTGGTCTGTCGAGTTTGCTATCCAATTCAATATAATGATGGCTGACCCTTTATTTCTACACCATACTCCTGCTCTCTCCCCCATCCTTTCAGTGTCTAGACATCTTCATTAGTATTTAGTGCCTTGACTTCCATAGCCTTATGAGAGAGAGAATTCCCAGGTTCACCAGTCTCTGAGTGCAGACATTTATTCGTATCTAAATACAATGTGACCTGTCTGTACCTAATGCTGTGGCCTCTTGGTTTAGACGTCCCAGCCAGGGGTATAATCATCACTGCTTCCAATCAATCTAACCCTGTCAGTGATTTATATATCTCACTGAGATCTCCACTGATTTTCCTAAACCCCATAGAATACAGGCTCAGTCAACCCAAACTCTGCTCAACAAAAAGTCTGTCATCCCAGAGATCAGTCTGTTCATCCTTCGCTGCACTCCCTCAATGTCACGTTTGTCAATACTGCACAATGTTTGAGTTGAAGTCTCACCAAGGGCCTGTGCAGCTGTATTGAGACACCCTTGCTCCTGGACTCAAGCCCCCGAAATAAGTGTCAAAATCCCATTTATCTTCCTGACTGCTTTCTGCTCCTGCAATGTTGCTTTCAGTGACTGATGTACAGGGAGATCCCAGATCCTTTTCAATGTTACAGCTCCCCACTTGGTGGATCTGCGTAAACTGGTCTGTGTGCAAATGTATTCCAAATATTGGCTTCTGTTTTCAAAACTCACTGCCCTGCATGGAACTCAGAAGTCTGTCCAAACAATAACAGAAGAAAAGTGCAGTTTCCTTCATAGATCGACATTTTTCAAACACTCCCTTTTCCAATGGTTGGCTGGTATTTCCCAACAAAGTAGGCAACATCACATCTATCCACACTTCTCTTCATCTGCCACATATTTACTCATTCACTCCATTTGTTTCAATCAAATTGAAGTTTTTTGTCACATTCTCATCACTTTTCAAATTCCTAGTTCTGTCAGCAGACTTGGAAACTTTGCATTTGATTACCTCAACGAGATGTTTGAGATGTATTATGAATATGCGATGCGTCATGAGCCTTCCAAACTGAAAACCATCCATTTATTCCTACTCATTGTTTCCTGTCAACACTCCCATTTTAATACCATGTTCATATATTACCCCCTATCCCATGTGCTTTTAATTTGCACACGAGGCTTGCGACTCTCTTAAAATTCTTGCTGAAAATCCAAGTTCAGCGTCTCTATTGTTTTTTTTCTTCTGTTATTAATCTACCAGTCAGTTTCCCAAATATGTTTCCCATTTCATCAATGTGTGTTGATTTTTTCTATGCCCGTTATTTTCAGTTCCAATAATTTCTCCAAATTAGTTTATTTATGTTTAATTTGATTCTAATCATTTTCTCCTCAGTCTCAGATTTTCTCCTATTGCTGGGAAGGCTTTGTTTATGTATTTTTCTGTGAAGGCAGAAGTGAAGTAGCTGTGTCATGTTTCTCTGTTCTCCATTCTCCATTCCCTGGTTTCAGACTGTAAGGAAGCTGAAACTTTGACTAAAAAGAACAGCTATTGTCTATTCACCCTGTCCATGCCCCTTGTAATCTTAAACCTGAATTACTTATCCACTCAAAGTTCTCTGCTCCAAAGTAAATAACTCAAGCTTACCCAGCCTCTCTCCACAGCTCATATGTTTCATCCCAGGGAACATCCTAGTGAATCTCTTCTGCACCTCATCCAATACAATCACATCCTTCCTGTAATGTGGCTCCCAGAACTGCACACAATATTTCATTTGGCCTTACCAAAGTGCCATATAAAACTCGCATAATCTTTCGGTCAATGAATAAAGTCTTTATCTACAGTAATGCTGAAATCATCAATTATCATATCCAGTCACTTTCAGGGATATGTGGAGAAGCACACTCTGAGCTTCCTAGTGTGATGCCATTCTTTTAGTACTCCCCTGTCTGGTTCCTTCTTCCAAAGTGTATCACCTCATATTTATCACGGTTACATTCCATCTGCCATTGATCTGACCGTCTGACCATTCCATCTGTATCTTCCTGTAAGATAAGACCTTCCTTCTCACTGCCAACCACCTGGCCAATCTTTGTGTCAAACACAAACTTACTTATCACACTCCCCCTACCCACTTCACACTCACATCACTTCTGAATACCACAAATAATAAGGGACACAGCACTGATCTCTGCGGTACACCAGGAGAGTTTGGGCTCCAGTCACACAAACAGCCTTCGACCATGAAGTCAAGTTGCGATGCAAATTGGCAAGTCACTTATAGGCCCTACATGTTCCCTGGTTGTTCTGCTCCACTTGATAAACGTGAAGAATATCTGGGGATCCTTCTTAACCTTGCCCTGCCAGCAGGCTTCCATGGCCCTGTATTAGGCAGTCCCCTCCAAGGGAAGAATCTCCTCCTTATTACGGTCTTAAATAGCATATCCCTTACCCTGTCATTATTTGCCTTAACTATAGAGTAGACAGCCAGAGAAACATCCAATTTATTTTCACCTTATCACATGTATCATAGATTTTTGAAATTTCACTGCGATCACCACTCATGCTTTGAAACTGGAGAGGTCGCAAGACAACTCTCCCCATCAGAAAGCCTTGTCATCTCAGGAATTAATCTGAAGAATGTCCATTGCACGTCCTTAGTGATCAGTGTAATCTTTCTTAGAATAGGTCATCAACACTGCACTCAATAACTCAGGCACACTCTCACCAACACTCATTGCAACTTCTTCATGATGTCTTTACCTCCATATTCTGATTCCCTTAAACAAACTCCAACCTAACTTTAGCATTCCAATTACACGTGTTCCTTCAAATACCATTCACATTAATTGCATTTACGAACTCACTGTGTGAGTTATAGAGGTATAGTGATGTACAGCATGGAAACAGACTCTTCAGTCCAATCCGTCCATGTCTAGCAGATATCCCAACCCAATCTAGTCCCACCTGCTCGCACCCGGCCCATATCCCTCCAACCCCTTCCTATTCATAGAACCATCGAAATGCCTTTTAAATGCTGCAATTGTACCAGCCTCCATCACATCCTCTGGCAGCTCATTCCATACATGTACCACCGTCTGTGAGAAAAAGTTACCCCTTGGTCTCTTTTACATTTAGAGTTATTAGAGTGTGGAATCAAGTCCACACCGACCTGCCGAAGCACAACACACCCAGACCAATCCTCCGACACCGAACACATCAGGCAATTTAGCATAGCCAATTCATCTAACATGCACATTTTTGGATTGTGGGAGGAAACCCATGCATACGTAGGGAGAATGTGCAAAAGCCACACAAAGAGCCCACACAGCCTGAGGCTGGAATTGAACCCGAGTCTCTGGCATTGTGAGGCAGCATTTCTTGCCACCGTGCCACCCAACATCTTTCTCCTCCCACCCTCAACCTATGTCCTTTAGTTCTGGACTCCCCGACTCCAGGGAAAAGACTTTATTCATTTATCCTCTCCATGCCCTTCATAATTTTGTACATCTCTATAAGGTCACCCGTCAGCCTCCAACGCTCAAGGGAAAACAGACCCAGCCTGTACAGCCTCTCCCTATAACTCAAATCCTCTAACCCTGTCAACATCCTTGTAAATCTTTCCCGAAACATTTCATTTTTCACAACATATTTCTGGTAGGAAGGAGACCAGAATTCAACGAAATATTCCAAGAGTGGCCTAACCAGTGTCCCGTACAGCCGCAACATGACCTCCCTACTCCAATACTCAATATTTTAACCAATAAAGGAAAGCAAACCAAACACCACCTTCCCTATCCTATCTACCTGCGAGTCCACTTTCAAGGAGCCATAAACCTGCATTCCAAGGTATCTTTGTTCAGCAACACTCCCCAGGACCTTGCCATTAAGTGTATAAGTCCTGCTAAAATTTGCTTTCCCAAAAGGCAACACCTAGCATTTATCTGAATTAAACTCCATCTGCCACTTCTCAGCACATTGGCCCAACTGATCAAGATCCTGTTGTACTCCGAGGTAACCTTCTTCGCTGTCCACTACACCTCCAATTTTGTTGTCATCTGCTAACTTACTAACGATACCTCTTACGCTTGCATCCAAGTCATTTATGTAAATGACAAAAAACAGAGGATCCATCACTGATCCTTGTGGTACTCCACTGGTCGCAGGGCTCCAGTCTTAAAAAACAACCCTCCATCTCCACCCTCTTTCTTCAACCTTTGAGCCAGTTGTGTATCCAAATGGCTAGTTGTCCCTGTATTCCGTGAGATCTACACTTGCTAACCAGTCTTCCATGAAGAATCTTGTCGAACGCGTTACTGAAGTCCAAATAGATCACATCTACCGCTCTGCCCTCTTCGTTATTTCTTAAAAAAACTCAATCAAGATTGTGAGATGTGATTTCCCAAGCACAAAGCCATGTTGACTATTCCTAATCAGTCCTTGTCTTTCCAAATGCATGTACATCCTGTCCTTCAGGATTGTTTCCAACAACTTGCCCACCAGCAACGTCAGGCTCACTGGCCTATAGTTCCCTGGATTGTCCGTACCACCCTTCTTAAACAGTTGCACCAAGTTTGCCAAACTCCAGTCTTCTGGCACCTCTCCTGTGACTATCAATGGTACAAATGTCTCAGTAAGAAGCCCAGCAATCACTTCTCTAGCTTCCCACAGAGATCTAGAGTACACCTGTTCAGGTCCTGGGGAGTTATCCACATTTACCCGTTTCAAGATATCCAGCACTTCCTCCTTTGCAATATGGACATTTTTCAAATGTAACCATCAATTTCCTGATAGTCTATATCTTCCATATCCGTTTCCATATTTCCACTGATGCAAAATACTCGCTTGGTATCTCCCCCATTTCCTGCAGCTCCACACAAGGGCTGCATTGCTGATCTTTGAGGGGCTCTATTCTCTCCCTAGTTATGATTTTGTTCCTTAGTGTATTTGTAAAAACCCTTTGGATTGTCCTTAATTCTACTTGCTAAAACTATCTCATGTCCCCTTTTTGCCCTCCTGATTTCGCTCTTAAGTATATTACTACCCTCACTTTCTCAGCAGAACAGGTAAGGGCTCTTTGGCAGTGGTTGCTTGAAGATTCGGTGACGTTTGTTTCACGGTTTAAATTTGAAAGTTTTTTAAAGAAAGTGCGGAGCGGACCTGGAAGCTGGTGTTGCGCAAGCTTACATGGGTAGGTTGTTTTCCTATAAAGGCGCGCAGGAGATCAAGTGTACCATTTTGGATACTTGTGGGGGCGACGACCTACCAGGGGTAAGCAATGGGGTTCAGGCCTCTGGCACGGAGCCTATCCCCGTTGCTCAGAAGGGAAGGGAGGAGAAGAGCAGAGCAATAGTTAGTGGAGACTCGATAGTTCGGGGCACAGATAGGCGGTTTTGTGGGGGCGAGAGAGACTCACGTTTGGTATGTTGCCTCCCAGGTGCAAGGGTACGTGATGTCTCTGATCGTGTTTTCCGGATCCTTAAGGGGGCGGGAGAGCAGTCAGAAGTCGTGGTCCACATTGGCACCAAGGACATAGGTAGGAAGAGGGATGAGGATGTTAGGCAGGCTTTCAGGGAGCTAGGTTGGAAGCTCAGTTAGAACAAACAGAGTTGTTGTCTCCGGTTTGTTACCCGTGCCACGTGATAGAGAGTCGACGAATAGGGAGAGAGAGCAGTTAAATGCGTGGCTACAGGGATGGTGCAGGAGGGTGGGATTCCAGTTTCTGGAAAACTGGGGTTCTTTCTGGGGAAGGTGGGACCTCTATAAACAGGATGGTCTACACCTGAACCTGAGGGGCACCAGTATCCTTGGGGGGAGGTTTGCTAGTGCTCTTTCGGGGGTTTAAACGAACTCTGCAGGGGCATAAGAACCTAGACTGTAGCTTTAGGGTGCAGGACCTGGAGTGTAGGGAGGTTAGGAACATGGCTTCAATCTCGAAGGAGGGTGCCTGTAAACAGGAAGGTGACTTGATGTGTGTATACTTCAATGCGAGAAGTATACGAAATAAGGTAGGTGAACTTGCAGCGTGGGTTGGTACCTGGGATTTCGATTTTGTGGCTATTACAGAGACATGGGTAGAACAGGGACAGGATTGGTTGTTGCAGGTTCCAGGGTTTTAATATTTTAGTAGGGTCAGAGGTAGGGGTAAAAGAGGGGGAGGTGTGGCATTGCTTGTCAAAGATAGTATGACAGCATTCGAAAGGGCGATGGATGAAGACTCGCCATCTGAGGCAGTTTGGGCTGAGCTTAGAAATAGGAAAGGTGAGGGCACCCTGTTAGGAGTTTTCTACAGGCCTCCTTATAGTCCTAGAGACGTAGAAGAAAGGATTGAGAGGATGATTCAGGAGAAGAGTGAAAGTAATAGGGTGGTTGTTATGGGGGACGTTAACTTTCCAGATATTGACTGCGAAAGCTATAGATCGAGTTCATTAGATGGGTCGGTGTTTGTCCGATGTGTGCAGGAGGGTTTCCTGACACAATATGTAGGCAGGCCAACAAGAGCTGAGGCCATACTGGATTTGGTTCTGGTAACGAACCAGGCCAGGTATTAGAATTGGAGGTAGGTGAGCACTTTGGGGACAGTGACCACAGTTCGGTGACTTTTACTTAGTGATGGAGAGGGATAAGTGTGCACTACAGGGCAAAAGTTATAGCTGGGGGCAGGCAAATTATGATGCGATGAGGCATGACTTAGGATGCGTGGCTTGGAAAAGTAGGCTTCAAGGGAAGGGTGCAATCGATATGTGGAATTTGTTCAAGGAGCAACTATTGAGTATCCTTGATAAGTATGTACCTGTCAGGCAGGCAGGAAAGGGTCGTGTGAGGGAGCCGTGGTTTAATAAGGAATTGGAATCCCTTGTTAAAGGGAAGAGGGCGGCCTATGTAAAGATGAGTCGTGAAGGTTCAGTTGGGGTGATTGAGAGTTATAAGGTAGCCAGGAAGGATCTAAAGAGAGAGAGCTAAGAGCAGCAAGGATGGGGCATGAAAAGTCCTTGTTTGGTAGGATTAAGGAAAACCCAAAGGCTTTCTACAGGCATGTCAGGAATAAATGAATGACTAGGGTAGGAATAGGTCCAGTCAAGGATAATAGTGGGAAGTTGCGTGTGGAGGCTGAAGAAATTGGGGAGCACTGAATGAATACTTCTCGTCAGTGTTCAATCAGGAACAAGACATTGATGTTGATGTGAATATTGAGTCACAATTAATTAAATGAATGGCTTTTTGATCTGTAGGGAAGAGGTGTTGGAAATTCTGGAAAGGGTGAATATAGATAAGTCCCTGGGCCTGATGGCATTTATCCTAGGATTCTCTGGGAAGCAAGGGAGGAGATTGCAGAGCCATTGGCCTTGATTTTTATGTCCTCGTTGTCTACAGGAATAGTGCCAGAAGACTGGAGGATAGCAAATGTGGTTCCCTTGTTCAGGAAGGGGAGTCGGGATAACCCTAGTAACTATAGGCTGGGGAGTCTTACTTCTGTTGTGGACAAAGTCTTAGAGAATTGTAAGGGATAGGAATTATGATCATCTGGATAGGAATAATGTGATCAAGAATCGTCAGTATGGTTTAGTGAAGGGCAGGTCGTGCCTCACAAACCTTATTGAAATCTTTGAGAGGGTGACTAAGGAGGTGGACAAGAGTAAAGCGGTAGATGTGGTGTATATGGATTTTAGTACGGCGTTTGATAAGGTTAACCATGTTAGGGCTACTGCAAAACATACGGAGGTATGGCAGAGTGAGAGTTGGAGGTTTGGATTAGGAATTAGCTGGCTGGAAGAAGATATGATAGTAGTTGATGGTAAAGGTTCATCTTGAAGTGCAGTTACCAGCGGTGTTCCACAAGGATCTGTTTTGGGACCATTGCTGTTTGTCATTTTTATAAATGACCTGGAGAATGGGCTAGAAGGTTGGGTGAGCAAGTTTGCGGATGATACGGAAGTCGGTGGAGTTGTTGACAGTGAGGAAGGATGTGGCAGGTTACAGCGGGATGTAGATAAGCTGCAGAGCTGGGCAGAAAGGTGGCAAATGGAGTTCAATGTAGGTAAGTGTGAAGTGATTCACTTTGTTAAGAGTAAAAAGAAGATGGAGTACTGGGCTAATGGTCGGATAATTGGTAGTGCGGATGAGCAGAGGGATCTTGGTGTCCATGTACACAGATCTCTGAAAGTTGCCACCCAGGTAAATAGTGCTGTGAAGAAGGCATATGGCGTACTGGCTTTTATTGATAAAGGAATTGAGTTGTGGAGTCCTGAGGTCATGTTGCATTTGCATAAGACTCTGGTGCGGCCACATCTGGAGTATTGTGTGCAGTTTTGGTCGCCATACTATTAGAAGGATGTGGAGGCACTGAAACGCGTGCAAAGGAGGTTTGCTAGGATTTTGCGTGGTATGGTAGGAAGATCGTAGGAGGAAAGGCTGAGGCACTTGGGGCTGTTTTCATTGGAGAAAAGAAGGTTTAGGGGTGACTTGATGGAGGTGTACAAGACGATTAGCGGTTTAGGTAGGGTTGACCATGAGAACCTTTTTCCACGTATGAAGTCAGATATTACGAGGGGGCATAGCTTTAAATTAAGGGGTGGTAGGTATAGGACTGATGTTAGGGGTAGATTCTTTACTCAGCGAGTCGAGGGTTCAAGGAATGCCCTGCCAGTAAAAGTGATGGACTCTCCATCTTTATGGGCATTTAAACGGGCATTGGATAGGCAAATGGAGGAAAGTGGGCTACTGTAGGTTAAGTGGGCTTGGATCGGAGCAACATCGAGGGCCGAAGGGCCTGTACTGCGCTGTTTTTTCTATGTTCTATGTACTGCCTTTATACTCTTCGAAGGATTCGCTCGATCTACCCTGTCTATACCAGGCATAAGCTTCTTTTTTTATATAAGGCAAACCCTTTAGTTAGCCAGCATTCCATATACCTACCAGCCTTTCCTTTCATCCTAACAGGAATATACTTTCTCTGGATTTTTGTTATCTCATTTTTAAGGCTTCCCATTTTCCAGCCGTCCATTTATCTGTGAACATCTGCCCCCAATCAGGTTTCGAAATTTCTTGCCAAATACCGTCAAAATTGGCCTTTCTCCAATTTAGAACTTCAACTTTTATATCTGGTCTATCCTTTTCCATAATTATTTTAAATCTAATAAATTTATGGTAGCTGGCCCAAAAGTTCATCTCCACTAACACCTTAGTCACCTTCCCTGCCTTGTTTCCCTAGAATGGGTCAAGTTTTGCACCTTCTCTATTAGGTTCATCCACATACTGAATCAGAAAATTTTCTTGTGCACACTTAATAAATTCCTCTCCATCTATAAGTCTATGTTTGGAAAGTTAAAATCTTCTTCCATAATCACACTACTTTCTTACAGACACCTGAGATCTCTTGACAAGTTTGTTTCTCAATTTCCCTCTGACTATTAGGGAGTTTATAATACAACCCCAATAAGGTGATCAACCGTTCTTATTTCTCAGTTCTACCCAAATACCTTCCCTGGATGAATTTCCAGGAATATCCTCCCTCAGTCTGGCTATAATGCTATCCATTATCAAAAACGCTGCTCCTCCTCCTGTCCTGTCTCCCTTTCTATCTTTCCTGTAACATTTGTATCCTGGAGCATTTAGCTGCCAGTCCTGCCCATCCCTGAGTCATGTTTGTGTAATTGCTATGATATCCCAGTCCCATCTTCCTAACCATGCCCTGAGTTCATCTGACTTCCCTGTTAGGACCCTTTGCATTGAAATAAATGCAGTTTACTCTATTAGTCCTACTTTGTCCCTGCTTGCCCTGAGTGTTTGACCCGTTTCTGTTCTCAATTGTACCAATCTCAGATTGATCTATTTCCTCACTATCTCCCTGCCCCCAGCCGCGCCCCCTTTACTAGTTACAATCTAGTACAGGACTTTGGTTAGGCCACATTTGGAGTACTGTGTGCAGTTCTGGTCGCCTCACTTTAGGAAAGATGTGGAAGCTTTGGAGAGGGTGCAGAGAAGATTTACCAGGATGTTGCCTGGAATGGAGAATAGGTCGTACGAGGACAGGTTGAGAGTTCTCGGCCTTTTCTCGTTGGAACGGCGAAGGATGAGGAGTGACTTGATAGAGGTTTATAAGATGATCAGAGGAATAGATAGAGTAGACAGTCAGAAACTTTTTCCCCAGGTACAACAGAGTATTACAAGGGGACATAAATTTAAGGTGAAGGGTGGAAGGTATAGGGGAAATGTCAGGGGTGGGTTCTTTACCCAGAGAGTGGTGGGGGCATGGAATGCGCTGCCCGTGGCAGTGGTAGAGTCAGAATCATTGACGACCTTTAAACGGCAATTGGAGAGATACATGGATGGGTGCTTAATCTAGGATAGATGTTCGGCACAACATCGTGGGCCGAAGGGCCTGTTCTGTGCTGTATTATTCTATGTTCTCTATGTTCTAATCCTCCCGAGCAGCTCTAGCAAATCTCCCTACCAGTATATTCGTCCCCTTCCTGTTGAGGTGCAATCCGTCCTTCTGGTATAGCTTCCTTCTACCCCAAAAGACATTCCAGTGATCCAAAAATGTGAATAATTCTCCATTACACCAGCTCCACAGCCATGCATTCATCTGCTCTATCCCTCTATTCCTGCCCTCAGTAGCTCATTGCGCCGGGAGTAATTCAGATATTACTACTCTCGAGTGCCTTTTTAAATTTCTGCCTACACCCTGCAATCTCCGTCCATAATCTCAAACTTTTCCCTTTATGTCGTTGGTTCCAAATTTGACAATGACCTCTTGCTGGACATTCTCCCCCATGAGAACATTCTGCACCCTTTCTGAGACATCCTTGATCCTGGCACCAAGGAAGCAACACACCATTGTGCTTATCCCTCTGCTGGCTACAGAACCGTCTGTCTGTACCTCAGACTAGCGAGTCCCCTAACACAATTAACCTCATGGAATCCAACGTATCCCTTGTTGCATTAGAGACTGACTCCATACTAGAAACTTGCATGTTTCGTGCTACGTTCCACTGTGAATCCATCACCCGCTACATTTTCCAAAACAGCATATTTGTTTGAAATGGGGACAGCCCCAGAAGACTCCTGCACTAGCTGCTTAACTCTCTTGCCTTTCTTGGAGTTAACACATCTATGTAACTGCATCTGAGACTTTCCCCCCTTCCAATAACTGCCATCTGTCTCATACTGTTTCTGTTACCAATTCTTCATTGTCTTAAACTGTCTCTCTAACCCATCCATTCGATCTGATAGCATTCGCAACCAGAAGCATTTATTGCAGATATAATCCGCAGTAACCCTTAAATCCTCAAACTCACACATCTGACAAGAAGCGCATATGATTCTACTAAGGCCATTTGTGCTCCTTCACAATCTACAGATCCAGAAAAAGAAAACGGTCTTATTCCTCTACAAAACACTGCCCAATGTTAAATTATTATTTATGGCGTATATTTTAAAATTAATCAAGAGTCATATCTCAAACACATATAATTAAGAAAGAACCCACTCTACTCATTTCTGCAGACTTTCTGTAGGACATAGTTAAAACAATTCACTATCTGGCTGGGAACTTCGCCCAAACAGTTCATCCAAACCAGTTGTAAATTTCACTGTTTATTAATTTTCCTGGAGGCACTCCGATATCCAGCATTACATGAATTCAAACAGCAAAGGCAGTAACTGTGCAGATACGCTGACCTGTCAGTTTCTTCCCCTCGCAATGTGCTTCCTTTGTCTGTTCTTTTCCCTCTTAAAACTGCTGTTGCTTTGATTTTTTTCCCATTGTTCCAAAACAATGCAACAGCCTACAAAACAATAAGTGCTGCTTCTGGAATTGGAGGAAATCACTTTCAACACCTAAAATACTTCAAAAAAGGATCATCTGTTACAGCCAGAAATTTTTCCCGCCCAGATTTCTGAAAATCCAAATGCACTACTCCCACTGGTTTTTGTGGTCTATGCTACAAGAAACAATTTCAAATAATTCCGAAGTTTGTCATGCATGTTTCTCTGTCAGAAATGTATTGTGATTCTCTGCAATTTTGCTGTTCACTTCTAAGTACCCAGTATCACATCTTATATAATGGATTCCAACTCTTTCCCTACAGATGTCAAATTGATTTGTTTGCAGTCCTCCACATTATGTCTTCTTCTGTGCACATAGATGGATTATGTTTACTACCTTTCAGTTATCTACAATGGTTATGGCCTTTGCAGGATCTGCAAGAAAATAAAACACAGTCACTGACAGTTCAATTAATATGCTGTTTTATTTTTGACACTTTGATATGAAGTATATCTGGCCCATCAGATTTAGCAATGATCAGTCTAGCTCAATTTTCAAGTCCTACCTCGTTGCTGATATGAATTGACTTTATGTCTTTAGTTCCACAAGTCCCATGTGATCACTTGCTTTACACGGAGATTTCCTGGTGCTTTCTCCATGAAGACAGATGCAAAGTAGCTGTTTAGTTTCTCTGCTATTTTCTTATCCCTAAGACTATATGCGGTTATAAAAGACAACGACATGGTGCCTAAGAGACAATAGGGTCTGCAAATGTTTGATAATTCCGTGTAGGTAATGCATGGCAGTGGAAAAGGCACAGTAAGCCAGACAACATCCGAGGAGCAAGAGAGTCAACGTTTTAGAAAGGACCTTTCTTCAGGACTGGGGAGGGAGATGAGGCTAAGAGAAACTGGATGATGGGTCGAGGCTGGGGAAAAGATAGGTGATAGGTGAGTGAAGGTAGGGGGTGATAGTGATAGATCGGTCGGGAGTGTGGAGCAAATGGGGGGAAAGAAGATGGGCATTACGTCTCCTCGGAAGAGCAGATGGGAGTCCGGGGGTTGGATCTGCGATCTGGTCAGGGGAGATTTGTAAATCACGGAATCCAATGTTCATGCCGTGATTTTGCTGGCTTCCGAGGCAGAAGATGAGGTGTTACTGGTAACACCCTGGTAAATATCTTCTGAACCCTCTGCAGCTGCATAATCTCCTTACTATAAGTACAGTTCTGTTATAGGATCAGACGATGCTTTATCAATGCCCTGCAGAATCTCAGCATGACTTCCCAACTTCTAACCTCTAAGGTCTGAGCAATGAAGTAACCTTAACCACCCTTTCCACAAACTTCAAAGAATTATACCTGCACCCGTGCGTCCCTCTTTTCTATATAACCACCAAAGACAGCATTCATCGTGTAACCACTCCCCTTGTTTGTTTTACCAAAATGCAATAACTCACATGTGTCCATGTTAAAATCCACCTGCCACACCACAGCCCAGTGAATGATATTACTGCCCCCTCACATTCCCACTTTGGATTAAAACGATAATCCCCTCTCCAGAAGGCCTACAGACACCAGCTTTGAGTTTCCCAAAGACCCAGATCTTGGTTTGCCTTGTGCAAGCAGAGGGAGCAGTAAGCAAAAGCTGGAAAGGAAACAGTTGCCTTATGTCAATGAATGATTTTAGGAAGAGGGAATCCAAATTGTTAGAGATTTGAAATAGTGACAGGTGTTTTGGGATCAGGATTGGTATCTACTCGAGATACTTCATAGTGCAAAGTGTGTTGCAGGATTTCTTCCCCTAATGTAGGAGACTACTGATAATAGCCATTAAAACCAAGCAATTAAAGATCTTCATTGTTTATCTCAATGGCACAGCAAATGCACTCAACATCCTATAGTTAAGGCGATAAACTTGTACCTTTTTCAATGAGAAATGTCCCCTGTAAATTTTGGTAATGTTAACCAGAATTTAATTGATCCATACACTTAAAATATGAGCCAAAATGTGGGCATGGTTTAGGCCTTGTTTAATGGATGGTGCCCACGTTTCTGAGGCGGAACTCTGGAGTCGATTCCAGTCCATGACAGGCTGGTAGTGCCCCTATCACTGGAGAAGGTGGTGTGTATTCATGTCCTCTGCAGGTGTGTCACAGCATGTTACAACAGGCTGATGAATAAACACACAGAAGCACCATCTTGCAGCTTTAGCGGCTAATGCTGAATGATGGTAGGTCCCTATCATTGGGCCGAAAATTCCAGTTTTATAGCCCATAGAGCTGTTTCATAATATGTCTGAACAAATTGATTAAACTCTTTTTAGAATCGTGCGTTGATGGAGAAGGAAGAGGTATGACTACTGAATTTGAGAATTTAGACGCAGGATGACTGGGAGCACAGCCATTGGTGTTGATTGGAGTCACATTTGCTCTTTCTATAAGTTTATAAAATGATGAAGGGCATGGACAGGGAGAGTGGTCAAGGGACACCTGAGGTACGTCTGGAAATACAGAGTAGAGGTCCTTACTCATTTTGTGTTTGGAAAGCTGTAACTAGTTGAATTTTTCAGGGATCTGTGTGATGTCATCAACAAATTACAATCCATACCAATCAATTGGATGAAAGGGATGGAGCTCAGTTTGCTCCCGCACCAGGATAGTCATTCAATAAGATGTCAAATGGAGACAGAGTGTCTGCAATGGCATACAGACAGGGGGATGGGACAATGGACACAGACAGGGGGAGGGCAGAGCGTCTGCAATGGGATAGAGACGGGGAAGGACGGAGCATCTGCAATGGGATAGTGACGGGGGAAGGGCAGAACATCTGCAGTGGGATAGAGACAGGGGAGGGCAGAGCGTCTGCAATGGGATAGAGACGGGGAAGGACGGAGCATCTGCAATGGGATAGTGACGGGGGAAGGGCAGAACATCTGCAGTGGGATAGAGACAGGGGAGGGCAGAGCGTCTGCAATGGGATAGAGACAGGGGAGGGTACGGCGTCTGAAGTGGAATACAGACAGGGCAACGGCATAGCCTCTGCAATGGAATGCAGATAGGGGGAGAGTTGGGGCGGCTGCAATGGGATACAGATGGGGGTGAGGAGAGCGTTTGCTTTGAGATACAGAGAGGGGAGAGCACATTGTCTGCAATGGGATACATACAGAGGGAGTGCAGAACGTCTGCAATGTGACACAGACTGGGGGAGGTCAGAGCATCAAGCAATGGCATACAGACAGAGGACAGTTGTGAGCAAACTTTCACCAAAAAAAAACAGTACTTTATATATATATATATGTTGTGTGTGTGTGTGTGTGTGTGTGTGTTCCACAGTATTTTTCAAAGGGAAATATCAATGTACATGTTTGCAAATCCTCTCGTCATTCTTGTTTCCATCATAGTTTGAGGAATTTTGCCTTTGTCATAAACGTGTTGTTTAGCAGATTAAAGAAATCCATCTGACTTGTTCCTAACACTGACCCTGACACACTCTGAGAACTAAATCCTTGGTCACATCACCATGCTAGTTATGTTTTTTTTGTGGAACAGTGGGACGAGAAAAGGGAACCGCAATCCAAAAGCACATGAAATTATAGCCTCAGTGAGCCTAACGTCAGTGTAGAGGAGTTTGATGGTGGGGAATCTGAGGAATTTGACTTCCATCCATTCAGAAAGACAAGGACTAATTAGGGATAGACAACATGGCTTTGTGTGCTGGAAATCATGTCTCATTGATGTGTTTGAATAATGTGAAGAGGTGACAAAAAAGACTGAGGAAGGCACTGTCGTATATATTGCTTACACAGACTTCAGCAAGGTGTTTAATAAGGTTCCCCATGGTAGACAGGTTATTAAGGTCAGGTCACACAGGAAAGCTAACCAGTTGGATACAAAATTGTCCTGAAAGTAACTGATTGTTCCCCAGACTGGAGTCCTGTCGCCAGCGGTGTGCTGAAAGAATCAGTGCTAAGCTCATTGCTTTTCATCATGGATATAAACGACTTGGATGGGGATAGCGGAGGCATGTTTAGTAAGTTTACAGATAACATAAAAATCATGGTTCAGTAGACAGTGAAGAAGATTATTTCAGAGTACAACGACACCGTTGACCATCAAAATGCCAAGGACTGGCAGATAAAGTTTAATTTAGTTATTTGTGAGGTTTTGCATTTTGGTAAGTTAAGACCATAAGACCGTAAGACGTAGGAGTGGAAGTAAGGCCATTCGGCCCATTGAGTCCACTCCGCCATTCAATCATAGCCGATGGGCATTTCAACTCCACTTACCAGCATTCTCCCCGTAGCCCTTAATTCCTTGTGACATCAAGAATTTATCAATCTCTGCCATGAAGACATTTAACATCCCAACCTCCGCTAAACGCTGTGGCAATGAATTCCACAAGCCCACCTGGCTGAAGAAATATCTCCGCATTTCTGTTCTGAATTGACCCTCTCTAATTCTAAGGCTGTGTCCACGGATCCCAGTCTCCTCGCCTAATGGAAACAATTTCCTAGGGTCCACCCTTTCCAAGCCATGTATTATCTTGTAAGTTTCTATTAAATCTCCCCTTAATCTTCTAAACTCCAATGAATACAATCCCAGGATCATAAACCGTTCCTCGTATGTTAGACCAACCGTTCCAGGGATCATCCGTGTGAATGTCCGCTGGATATGCTCCAGTGCCAGTATGTCCTTCCTGAGGTGTGGGGACCAAACCTGGACACAGTACTCCAAATGGGACCTAACCAGAGCTTTATAAAGTCTCAGTAGCACAACGGTGCTTTTATATTCCAACCCTCTTGAGATAAATGACAACATTGCATTCGCTTTCTTAATCATGGACTCAACCTGCATGTTTACGTTTAGAGATTCCTCGACTAGCACTCCCAGATCCCTTTGTACTTTGGCTTTACGAATTCTCTCACCATTTAGAAAGTAGTCTATGCTTTTATTCTTTTTTCCAATGTGCAAGACCTCGCATTTGCTCACGTTGAATTCCATCAACCATTTCCTTGACCGCTCTCCCAAATTGTCTAGATCCTTCAACAGCCTCCCCACTTCCTCAGTACTACCTGCCTGTCCACCGAACTCTGTATCATCGGCAAACATTGCTAGAGTGCCCCCAGTCTCTTCATCCAGATCATTAATATATATTTCAAACAGCTTCAGCCCCAACACTGAACCCTGCGAGACACCGCTTGTCACCGGCTGCCATTCCAAAAAAGAACCTTTTATCCCAACTCACTGCCTTCTGTCAGACAGCCAATCCTCCATCCATACCAGTAGTTCACCTCGAAAACCATGGGCCCTCACCTTGCTCAGCAGCCTCCCATGTGGCACCTTATCAAAGGTCTTTTAGAAGTCTAGATATACCACATCCACTGGGTTTCCCTGGCCTAACCTACTTTACACCTCTTCAAAGAATTCCAGCAGGTTTGTCAGATACGACCTCCCATTACTAAATCCACTTTGACTTGTTCTAATCAGAGTCTGCTCTTCCAAGAATTTAGAAACTTCATCCTTCATGATGGATTCTAGAGTTTTACCAACAACCAAGGTTAGGCTAATTGGCCTATAATTTTCCATCTTTTGTCTTGATCCTTTCATGAACAAGGGGGTTACAACAGCGATCTTCCAATCATCCGGGACTTTCCATGACTCCAGTGACTCCTGAAAGATCACAAAAAATGCCTCCGCTATTTCCTCAGCCACCTCTCTCAGAACTCTAGGATGTATCCCACAGGGGCTAGGAGATTTATCAATTTTAAGACCTTTTAGCTTTTCTAGCACTTTCTCTTTTGTAATGCCAACCATACTCAACTCAGCCCCTGACTCCATTTAATTGTTGGGAAATTACTCGTGTGTTCCACTGTGAAGACTGACGCAAAGTACTTCATAAGTTCTGCTGCTATTTCCTTACCTCCCATCACTAGGCTTCCAGCATCAGTTTGAAGTGGCCCAATGTCTCCTTTTGCCTATCGTTTGTTTCTTATGTATTGAAAGAAACTTTTACTATCATGTCTAATACTACTCGCTAGCCTACCTTCATATTTGATCCTCTCCTTCCTGAGTTACTTAAAGCAGGGTCGTGCTCTGGGGAATGTGGCTGAACAAAGTGACCTACGGATGCAGGTTCATATTTCCTTGAAAGTTTAGCTGCAGGCAGACAGGGTGGTGAATAATACAGTTGGCATGCTTGCCTGAATCGGTCCGAACATTTAGTATAGAGGTTGGGGTGGCATGTTGCGCTTGCACAGGGACGCTTGTGAGGCCTCATTAAGAATAATGCGTACAATTTGGTTGGCTTGCTAAAGGATTGATGTTGTTAAGTTTGAGAGGGTGCAGAAAAGATTTATAATGTTTTTATGGAACCTGAAGGTTTCATCGACAGGGAGAGGATGAACAGTTTGAGGTTTTTCCCTCTGGACTGTCGGGTGCTGAGGGGTAACATGAAAGTGGGTTATAAAATCATAAGAGGTATGGATAGCCTGAATGCCCAAGGTCTTTTCCCCAGGGCTAGGGAGCCCACAAGTAGAGTCATAGGTTGAAGGTGATGGGGGGAAAGATTTAGAAGGGACCTTAGGGGTAACTTTTTTCATCCAGAGGGTGGTGCATGTACGGAAAATTCTTTCAGAGAAAACGATGGAAGCGGGTACAATTATATGTTTATAAATGTATCTGGACAGATATATCAATAAGAATGGTTCAGAGCGATATGAGCTAAATGCTGGCAAGTGGAACTAGATCAGATTGTGATATCTAGTCAGCACGGCCGAGCTGGAATAAAGGATCTTTTCCCACGCTGTATGACTCTCTAATTGAATAAGAGGGATGAGGAAAAATTCCAAAAAGGGCCTTTAAAGTGAAAATTCTCTTCCCCAGAAGTTTGAGGTGCCTCTCTGATTACAGGAATTCAAAGCTGAGTTACTTAAATATTTGACAGAGAAGTGAGTCACGGATAATGGGCTTCAGACAGTAAAATGGGGCTGACAACACAACCTGATCAGCCAGAATCTGATGTGCCTAGTCGAAATAGCTTGAAGTACCTCATGACCCACTCCTGCTCCTCAGTCCCATGTTTCTGTGTTCCATTCAGAACCTAAAACCTGCTAGACAGGAGCAGTTGGAGGCCACTTGCTGCTATAAACTTGTGCCAGAAACAGAGGCTACCATTCAGTCCCTTAATGCTGTCACATACAGTTTGGGGTGATTGGGAAAATGTGATTGGAAATCCCAGGATGATTATGGAAAAGAACCCTCATCTCTCCTTACAGAGCTGCCCCTCTCTGCAACTTGTGTGCCCTCTGTGTGGCGTGGGTGGGACGGTGGCACAGTGGTTAGCACTGCTGCCTCCAAGCACCAGAGACCCCGGTTCAGTTCCCGACTCAGGCGACTGACTGTTTGGAGTTTGCACATTCTCCCCGTGTCTGCGTGGGTTTCCTCCCACAGTCCAAAGATGTGCAGGTCAGGTGAATTGGCCATGCTAAATTTCCCGTAGTGTTGGGAAAAGGGGTAAACATAGGAGAATGGGTGGATTGCGCTTCGGCGTGTCAGTGTGGACTTGTTGGGCCGAAGGGCCTGTTTCCACACTGTAAGTAATCTAATCTTATTGGTCATGTTGCAGACCCAGATTCGTTGTGAATACAGCCCCCATAGCTCAGCCAGAGATGACTCACAAAAGTCTCTGGTCTCCCAGGCCACAACATTCAAACAGACATTCCAGGAAAATACCACCCGCTAACTTTCCAATAACAGAATGTGAGAACATCAGAAACAAGAGCATGTTGTTCAGCGCCCAAGCCTGCCTTGCCCTTCACTAAGATCGTGGCTGATCTGCTCTTAGTCTCAAATCCTCTTTAAAGTCCAAATCGTCATAACTCTCAACTCTCTGACAGGTCAAAATCCATTCCAACCGCTCCAAACACAGAACATTGAACAATACAGCACAATAGAGGCCCTCGACCCTTGATGGTGGACTACCCGTTTGTCCAACTCTAAGATCAGATTCACCTTTATTCTTCCATGCACTTTCTTCCATGTGCCTATCCAAGAGTCTCCCAAGTTTCCCTCACGTAATTGACTTTCTTCTTAAGACCTTCCCTCCAGTCCAGGCAGAATTCTGGTAAATTCACTCTGCACCCTTTCAAAAGCTTCCTCATCCTTCCAATATTGGGGTGACCAGAAGTGAACAAAATACACCAGGTGCGGGTCTAACCAGGGCTCTACAGAGCTGCAGCATAACCACACGGCTCTTAAAGTCAATCTCCCTTCTAATGAAAGCTAACACACCATTCGCCTCCTTAACAACCATATCAATTTAGGTAACAACTTTGAGGAATCTATTGACATGGGCACCAAAATCCCTCTGTTCTTCCACACTGCCAGGAAACCTGACTATAACCCTATATTCTGCAAATTTGAACTTTCAAAGGGAATTACTTCACGCTTTTCCAGCTTGAATTCCATCGGCCACTTCTTAGCCCAACTCTGCATTACCTCAATGTCCTGTTGCAACCTACAAAAGCCCTGCAAACGCCTCTGTACCACTTTACAAACCTTTGTGCCATCGGCAAACCTACTAACCCACCCTTCCACTTCCTCATCCAAATCAGTTATAAAAATCACAAAGAGAAAAGGTCTCAGAAATGATCCCTGTGGGACACTGATCTCGTTTCCCTTCCTCTATGTGTAAGTGAATTCCTGACATTCACTCCCCTCTGTTTGAAGAAAACATTCTGTGCTTCTACAGCTTTACCTATTGATATGAACAAAAGAGGAAACACGAGGGATTAGACAGAGAGACTGACCCTGAACTCAAGGCAGTATTAGACTGTGATTGACAGCAAGGAGTCTGAGGACAATCACACTTAATGAGAATTGATTACGGTCTCTATACTGTTTGGAATCATTCACATCACAAGGGAAGATGTTTATCATCAGTGGACATCAATCATCTCAGCCGTGGGGCATCACTGCAAGAGATTCTCAGGGTAGCTCCCTCAGCCCAATTTGTCATCATAAAATCCTGACAGCGTGAAAGGAGGCAATTCAGCCCGTTGAGTCCAAACTGAGCAGAATTGGGGATATTCACTGACGTTTACGTGGTTTTCAGAACAAGGTGACTCTCCTCAGCTATTGAAGCAGTCTGTGTCCATGTGTAACAAGAACTGGACACCATTCAAGATCGTGCTGTTAAAGTCTGGATAACATTCATGTAACAGCACTGCTAGACACTGTACATTTCCACATAAAAGGTGCAGCTCATTCGGCACCTCAATCTGTGTTCACAAGAATATGTAGAATTCATTCAACCCATCAAACTAATGGACAAGATGTGTGATAGCTCATTCAGTACCTCCTGCCAAATACACAGTAAGAGAAGGAATCTACTCACTCCCTCACTTACATGGGATCAGAAAGAGAGTGTTTTCCACATGGAGTTACTTACTTAGGGGCAGAAAGTGATAATTCAGCTTCTCAAGTCACCATCCCAGGAACAGGAAGGTGTCAGAGATACTCCAACTTCACAAACAAATGGAGCAGGGACTAAACAGACAGACTGCACCACCTTGTTCCTCGTGCCTTAATTACTCATAGTACATATGTGCAAATTTAACATGGTTTTCTGGCAGTAGGAATGAAGCCAAATTTTTATAGTCATTCACCAAGGTGGCTTGCATCTCCAAGATAGTAGGCCCATGGTCTCCATGGAGGTCAGAAGATGGTGCAGAAGTGTTAATTCTTTCAGATTGATGGTATTGCGACTGCTGACAGGACTGTGTCCAAAGTGTCATTCAATTCAGTGTCACACAGTAACTGTGCATTAAAATGTCAGGGTTCATTCAGAGCTTGTACCTCTCTGTCAATGGGCATGAGGGTTCTGCACAGGTATGTAAGCTATCGGGAGTCAATCATCCAGTTAAAAATACGGAATTTTCACCTTATTCAGCTGTTTGGGATCTATTGAGTATTCGTCTCTACCCATCAAGTTTCAACTTCTTATTCTCTAACAAGGCTACAGATTAAACACAGAGTTATGCCCTCTCTCCACATGGTGCCATCGTGCCAGGGTTTAGTCCGTAGAAAATCCTTTGCAATGTCTTGGTGACAAAGAGGTCATTATTGATAAAGCTGACCAAATGTGTACACAATGCAATAAAATACTCTCTCAACAAAACACACCATTAGGAAAGATATACTAACTCTGGTACTTCAATCATTTTGTACAAAAAGCCACATACCATTTATTTCCTGCCCCGTATGAATTCTGTTACTGATTTATAACCAAGGACATTCAGGTCCTTTTCAACAACAGAACTTCCCAACCTCTCACCACTTAATCAATATAAATGAGAATCACAATATTTGTTGTACCCATCTGAATAATTTTATACGAAGCGAACAGTTATTTCCCAAGCACTGATCCTTCTGATGCCCCACAAGACATCCACCCACAGAAAAAACACTACTCTCTTCATTTTGCCCATTATCCAATTTTGATCCATTTGGTGTATTACACCCCCGACCTACCCATGGACTCTAACATTCCCCATTCACCAGCATTCAACCATGTCAAACATTTTGTGAAAATGCAAGTACTCTACTCCCATTGATTCTCAGTTGTCGATGTCACAACGGACAATCTCCACCAACTCCTGCAGGTTTATCAAAGATAATTTCCCTTTCCTGAATCGAGGCTGACTGTGCCATTTCATATCATTATTCTCGAAGCGTCTAGTTGTCACGTTTCTTATAAAGTGTTACAATGTGTTTCTCACAGCTGATGTAAAGCCATTCATTTTCCTGGTTGTCTTCTCCATCCTGTTTTAAATATTTAGTTAAAAATCACACAACACCAGGTTATAGTCCAACAGGTTTAATTGGAAGCACACGAGCCTTCAGAGTGTCGCTCCTTCATTAAGTGGAAGTGGAGGGCTCAATCCTAACACACAGGACGTTTAGCAAAAATGTACAGTATGATGTAACTGAAATGATATATTGAAAAATTGACTGCCTGTTAAGCCTTTCATCTGTTAGAATACCGTGATAGTTTCACTTCTTTCATGCATAAATCACAAAACATTTTTTTTAAAAGTTGCATTCTCGGTAAGCTGTTAACTATGGTGATAGCTAGACAATATGTTGAAGGTTTTGTCCCCTGTGTTCTCTCCTCCCGTTTAGGGGATCAACATATGTTTGGGTCTCTCTGAATGGACGCAGCAGCTGACAGCACAAACCCGGAAAAAGCGTCCATAGAACCTTTCTTCACTCTGTAATGACAGGAGCAGGTCAAATCCTTACACACACGGTGCACCCATTTAGTGCTGAAAATGTTTCTCTTCTTAGCGGAAAAAGCCGTTACATCTCTCCACAGTCCC